>NW_006800252.1:148904-183472 GCF_000485575.1 Poecilia formosa | reverse complement strand
ATAGATAGATAGATAGATAGATAGATAGATAGATAGATAGATTCAGTTTTCTACGTAATTACCTAATAAACTGTAACCGAATAATAAAATATATATATGTAAATGAATATTTCCTTAAGTTATGAATCTCGGCAAAAAGATAGATGACCAGTACTTTTTTGCTCTCTGAACTTTTTCACTGCTTCCTACTAACAGTTTTGTACACACAAACCAATTCGCGCATGCGCAAATAGCTGAACGTCAACAGTAATGGCGCTGCATGAAGGAGCTCTGCGCGTGAAGATGCTGTTCTGCTGTCGCACTTTGCACAAATTCGCCTCTTTTTCAGGTGCTCGCTCGCTTTCTAAGCACGTGTCCTCTCAGTCTGTGTCGCCCAAGCCCCCAGAGGTCGCGGATGACCATTTAATCTACACACAAGAGCACTTTGCGTTGAAGGAGGCCCTCAGGAAGGTACGCAGCATTGCTAATGTCCTAATTTTATCACAAGGGCAGGGAGCAAGTCAACACTGACATAAAACTGTGACTACTTTGGATGTGACCTTCAAGTATTTTATCAACTCGTTCAACACAAAAAAGTGTTAAAAGCTACGAAAACTAAAGCTAAAAACTAGGTGAGAGGTCAAAGTTAGCTTGTTTTGATTCCTCCATTGCTTGATTGTGTTCATATTTGCAGCCTGACTGTCCTGCACTGCGGAGATGCAAGGCTCCCACAGCTAAATACTTTCTCATTGCTGTCTGAAGATAGTTTAAAAACTCTGTGTATATATTTTTGAGTTGAGGAAGGAGCAACACGGAGGCTGCGCAGTTCAACAAACACAGCTACAGTCTGACAGCCGCTTCCCATGACCCTCGTCTTCGTTTCAGCTGCACTGCTGACATATACGACGCCTGTCCTCTAACCGCTGCATGTTTAATCCTATATCTTTATATTTCCAGAACATGACATGAAACATGCAGCCAGTCGTGAGAGTGGCCGAGGTCTGAATGTGTTGATGGCGTCAAATACGATACTCCAAACTGAATATTTATTTATATTTAGCACATCTGTGTTGTTAGTCTTGCCCTTCGCTATTTACCTTGTATGCTAACTTGAATTGACATTTTAATTACAATGTAAAAGGTAAGCTAAGTAGTTTGGATGGAAAGATACTTTTTTTTTGCATAAAGTAAAGGTTTCAGACCCAGTCGGATGATGTTTTGGTGTTTTTCGTATCCAACTTTTTCAGGTAAGGATGAGAGGACTGTGAGCAGATTTCATGTCAAGAATGGATGCCAGAAAAATAAAGTGAATTTCTTTAATCTGCTCATATCATCGGCAAATTAGGCTTTCTGACTATAAATTTTATCCACTAATTGGAGCTTAATTTAATTAGCTTATTTTAACAGTTATGATTTATTTTATTTATAAGGAATATGCTGTCCCAAACAGAAACAGAGCCACACACAGTTCAGTGTAATTTAATTGCGCATATTCAATCAGCTTTTTGTGACTTTTATAATTGTTCAAGATGCGCCTATACTTTCTGACACATTTTTAATGCTAAATATTTTTTCTAAGAAATAGGTTGACAGTAATCAGCGTGAGTCGTTTTAGATTTATTTTACCAGACAAAGAAATGGAAATGGACTTCAATAATAGCAACAGGAGACGCAGGGGGAAGGAAGCAGAAATGTGGCACAAAGTCAAGGGAAGTTTTTTTTGTCTGACTAAAGCTTTATTAGTCAGACAATAAAGGTTCATTCTTCCTCTTTTTTTTTTATTAAAGAATGCCAGGAGGCTGAAAATAATCTAACACTGGGAATACTGGGAAGAATGTAAACGTGAAAAAGGAAATCCAGAACAATGCCATGGCATTGAGTAAGAATGCTTTATTTAAAAATAATTACTATAGTAGTGTGTTTATAAATTACGATTATTGTTGCAGGAAATCCCCAGTCAATGCTGAAGGTTACAGTCACAGAGTGCCAGTAACTCTGACATAAACATTAAACCATGAGCTTCCATAGCCCTGAACATGTCCAGGAACTGGGCAGAGCTGGGAATCTTAACAGAGCAGCTGCTGCGATGAAAGATGAACAGCAGCTTCCCCTGACATTATTAGGAAGCACTTAGTCATGCGTTGCTTTGCTTGGATGCAGCTAAAGATTTCCTGCAGCTTATCAATAAGTTCACCACAGAGCAAAAAAGATATATCCTGCTCATTAAGCACTTCAAAGCTACTTTGTTTTCAAACATATTTGATTAAAACATATTTGACAATATTAATATACGTGCCATATACATATATTTCAGATGAAAATGAATGTGTTCAAAAAATATATACGTTTTTCAGATTACTTCTCAATTATTTTGTCATGAGTATATTATTGCTATGCTAATTAGGACATCTTGCACATATCCTCCAAAATCCCTAAATGTCCAGCCGTACTGTAAAAAATATTTTTTAATGGGAAAATCCTGCCTAATTTCTTCATATCCAGAATATTTTTGTCCAGTGAAAAGGAACGGCTTTCCAAACAGAGCATGCTGAAACGCTTTGCAATGCAACGTCTCTGACCCTCATATTACTAACAGACAGCTCACTCGTGTGAAATCTCCCAGCTATGTAGCACGAAATGAGCAAACTAACATTTTTGAGGACATCTAGGATTACTCCCCAATGACCTTTCTGTTTGGATTTCCAGCAGCCAGCTGTCCCTCCCTTTTCCTCCTCAGGAACTGAACTTTGAACAAGGAGTGCAAGTTAAATGAGAGGGTTACCTGTGTTTGTTGTTGTGTGTGTGTGTGTGTGTGTGTGTGTATATATATATATATATATATATATATATATATATATATATATATATTTTTTTTTTTTTTTTTTTTCCCTAGCAATTTGTTCTTTCCTTTTGGCCTAACTGTGATTAGCTGGCTTGGCGTCTGTATGTTTTGGCAGGAATAAAAATGACTGTAGGCACATTTTTGCTGTTTTGACCACAATGTTGACTGCTGTCTGGAGGTGTTGATAAGGAAATAAGGTTATTTTATTTTTTACAATTTAAGATTCTAATGGGTTAGCTGAGGTAAAGAATTAGTTTAACTTTTATACGTTCTTTAACAACAAGAAAGTTTTGCGTTTCTCTTTTTTTTGTAAAGTGATTTTGTTTTTAGTCATCTGCTCAAGTACCAAGCCTACAGTCCCCCGCTTTGCCAGATGAAGCTTCAAAACAATGCTACCTTTATAATAGTGATGGGTGGACCTCCTTTGGTTTCCACACTGTAACTACCTGCATTTCTTTGCAGCGGTAAATATTTCCAAACAGTCTTAATTTGTATTTCTTTTTAGCCAGAGAAAGTATAGAAACCTTCTTTCAACTAGTTGATCCACAATGTGCCGCGTAAGGCAAATATTTTTCATATTTTTCCTTATGAAATACTCTTGTTATTCTTACATGTCTTTAACATTTAATTGTGGAACAAAAATATATTTTTCCAGTTTTGAATCTATAATTTTGGAAAATATTAATATGACATTATACTGGTTTTCAGGCCAGTTTCTACATACCAATGTTCTTTATTTTCAAATAATGATTTATTACCCATCCAGATTAGCTTGAACCTTTGTTTTTGCTAAGAGAAATTGTTAAAAAAATATATGTGATCACATCAAATGTTTTTTAACATTTTATTTTAGCATTTTATTTGCTAAAATAAAATACTCTTCGGCTTGCAATGCTGAAAGGATAGTCGCTCCTTGATGCTTTTAGTTGCTTCTTTATTTTCCTAGAAGTTGCAGCCAAGGCTTTGTGGTTTCAGCAGATTCACTGTTCATGCAGATGGAATTTGACTGGTATAATTTTCAATATAAATTCTCAGTGTGTACTGAGCTGAATTATTAAGATTACAATTGCCCCTTTTACAGATAACAATTCTGTGAAAAACACAATAAAATGTTTTTTTTTAACTGTAACTGGGTGAATTCAGATCTGCTGAACACCAAGACAATTATTGGCCTCAGACACAATCGGCGCTGAAGTACAGATATTAGCCTTCAACGTCGCCTTTTTCAAATGGTGTGACATCCCCTCTTTCCCAGCACTTATTTGTGGTTGAAGGCTCCCATAGAACCATTTCTGCAGGCCGCTTTTGCTGATATGCAGCAACTTGTCTCTGTTAGTGGTAAAAGGCAGGCTTGAGAACAGACATATGCCACACAACAAGCTTGATAAAAAAAATAACGACGCTTGTTTTTCTTGTGGTATTTTCTGTGTTAATCGCTTTTAGCTAAGTGGACGAAATAAAACATTTTTACGCAGAAAAATCCTGCAAATTATGTACAAATAGCACTCTAGTTACTTGGAAAAACTATTCAGACTTGATGCTTAATGCAGCACAGAGTGACACACATGTCCATGATTATCTTTGTGCTGCAGCTCATTGACCAGGAGATTAACCCTTATGTGGATCAGTGGGAAGCAGAAGGGACTTTTCCAGCCCACAAAGTCTTCAAGATACTGGGAAATGCAGGCTTTCTTGGAGTGAACAAACCAGTTGGTAAGTTGGTAGTGGTAGTCGTAACACTGAGACTTTAGAGTTCTAAAATAAATACTTGTTTTGATGCTAATATATCAAAAATGTCTTTATGAATGTAGCATATTTTTTTCCATTGAAGTGTCAAAGGAAAACAGCTCTAGATCAAGAAGTTGATCACAGGAGACGTTTAACGAACACAACTTTTTCCACTGAGTTGTACTGAAGTTGATTGGTTGATTTTATTTTGGCGGGACAGTGCATATTAATGGATGTACAATGTTGTTAATGCTAATTTCCATCCGTATTCCGATGATTTTGGAGGTGTGGGCTCGTTGCTATTGAAAGCTACTGCGTGAGACATAATGCCATTAGAAACAGTGCTCATGTAAGTTACTATGTATTTAATATTGCAGCATTTAATTTTCATTTGTCACAAAAAAATTGTCTAAGTTGTTCCCACATGACAAATAACACTAACCCTAACACAACTGCAACTCAATTATTGAAAAAGTGACCAAGTAGCAGCTCTACACTGAACTATGCTGTCTGCACCACAAAGGATGAGCTTACATCAGTGTTTCCCAACCCTGGTCCTCAAGGCACACTGTCCTACATGTTTTAGAGGTTTTCCTGCTTTAATGTGCCCGACTCAACTGATTGCAGTTCAGCAAACACCTGTTAATCAGTCATCGATTGAAACCAGCTGGTCTGAAGCAAGGAAATACCTAAAACATGCAAGGCAGTGTACCTGGAGGACCATGGTTGGGAAACACTGGCTTACATGACATTGTGAAAGTGAAACTGATGTCTAATTTTTCCAGCCACTAGGGGGCCACATCCCTGATCCCAATGCACACAGTCCGTTTATGACTAACTAATTGAAAGTGTTTCCATTCTTCACGAAGGACTTGATGTTCCACAGAAATCTACTTAATGTTTTTACATTTAAACTCACAATTCACGCCGATTTTATTTACCTGTTTTTTCAAAGTAATGATGACAAATAACTATGATTTCAAAACCGCCAAAATAGTAGAAATTTTTCTTTCTTATCATGGAGCATGATAAAACCTAGATATAAAAATGCCCTTGAATGGAAATTGCGTAAACAGCCGTTTGATTAATATGTGTTTTAATATCATTAAAAGGTCAAAGTACAAGCGTGGAGCACTCAACATTCTTGCTGTTTGAAACAACCATTTTTTTTTAGGACAACTGCCATTTTTAAACATATTTCTCAGAGCTAGACAGGATGCTGAACATTTATTAATAAAAAAAAAAAAATTGAATGTTTGATTCGTAAAAAAACAACAAAAAAAACATCCCATCTATTTCATGTCAAATATGTAAAAATGAATCTTTGGCACAGAACTCAGTCCATTTGTATCCCTGTGAATTTAATTTGGAGAGCTCTACAAACACGAGACCAGATCAATCATCTGTGCCTCAGTCGACATGATAAACGCTCTGTACGGATTCTTGTTTGTGACTCTGTTTCAAAAACTCCCTTGATAAATCCGTAACATGTCGGAAGCCTGGAAAATCCTGGTCAAAGCTCAGATGTTGCTTTGAACGATAACATCTCGTACACAAAAGGACAGATCGGAAAACCCATCAGTCAAAGATTATAATTTACATGCAGGTCCTCGTTTCAGAAGAGTTGGGTTCAGTTTTTATCCAAATGTCTCTGTCACGATTCAAAACACCTGCTTCAGCATGCTCTGTAAACCATTTCCACTTGTTTATGCAGTGTGGTTATGTCTGAGAGGACGGGATAAGAACAGGAAAAGACCACTGCTTATGACTTAGATGAATCAAAACTCCTGAATGTGTGGCTAACTATAAGCAGACTTTAAATGTCTATAGACGGAGTTCAGTGTTGTTGTTTTTTTTGTTCCTGCCGTAACAGACTGATATCTCCTTATGTATGGGAGAAGATGGCAGCATAAGTCATGCAGAAAAGAACAAAGTATGTCATGGACAGTGTTGGATAGTGAGTTCTGAAGAGAAGATAGCATGGAGAGTCTGTAGGTCGGAGAGGAGGGAGGACGAAGGAATTAAAATGTGCTGACCACACGAGCATTAGGCATTAGTTGAGAAGATTAGAAAGGAGGATCTGCCCCGTGATGGACTATAGGAGAGATGTACCATATCACTATCTATAGGTTAGTGTAAAAATTAAGTTCAGGATAATCATTTAAAACATAACATTGAGATTTTAGTTGTTTTTAGACAATTTTTACTCAGTAAAGTTTCATAGTTCATAAGGATGAAGACTGGAATATAGTTGTTAAAAGAAGCCTACAGTTTGAGTAACATGATGTTTATTATTGCTGCTCAGTGCAATGCTGATGACCAATCAAGTATATTTATGAAATGTTAGGTTGAATTAATTGATTTCTAAAGGTGGATTAATTGAGCGGGAGTAGGGATTTATGAACTGGTATAATAGAGAAGTGATTCATGGAGTAGAATCACAGAAGTGCATGACCTTGGCCCAATTCAGAAAGCTTCCCCAGAATGATTTACTCTGTTCAAAAGCATGTTTTTTTTGGGGGGGGAGTTTCGATGCATTTCAAATGAATCGGACTTATACAAACTAATCAAAATACTTTTACATGAACTCACTCGGACTGATCCAAGATTGTCATCTTGAGAATTAAAATTTGATTATTAACAGAATATTCTAAACATGCAGAAAAAGCTTCCGGTTAAAACAACATTTTTTTTCAATGTCATTTCGTCCACGAAAGCCCAGAAAGCTGTTTATTGTTCTGTTAATGTCATGATATATGAAAAGAGCATACAATGGCTCTTCCCTAATTTGGTGTCTACCTTCTCACCAATAGATGTTCCTCATTGGTTGTCAGCTGGATCTATTCAGGCAGATATAAAAATAGTACAAAAAACAAATATCGGCCCTAATCTGTCCGTAGACTGATTTATTAACCTACCTCTGCGTCTTACAGTCGGTCCCATTGGCCACCGTACAAAAACAACCCACAATTTTCTATTGAAACTAGTTCAATAAGCAGGAAAAAAATCGATTGATATTTCAAGACTTTGGCCAGTTGGATAGATGGATGTTTAGGATCCCACCATCTGATAGAGATCTTACTCACCGACTTGCTCACAGTAGGTTTAGTAACCTACTGTGCTAAAAGATGGAACAAATGGGGGGAGGGGGGGAGTAGTTTAGAAATGTGGCTTATTTGCTCAATCATCTTTTCATAATCTTACCTTTGTTGAACAACTTTAGAGCATCTGTTTATAGTTTTGGGAGCCTTCCAGTGTGCCTCAGTGATGAAGCTCTGTACTTAGCTTTCCACTCAACACTGCTGCTCACAACACACAGGACAGGAAGTTTTTCTTGCGCCCCCACGTTGAGGGAGAAGCCAACGATGACCTTTGGCTCTGCCTGTTTTCCTCTGCTTTGAGAACAAGGAATCTGCAGATCAGAGCATAAAAACGGCCATGTCCTCTATTTGACAGATACGCCCTGGCAGCTTCCACATTTTCTCTTTGAGTTTTTTTTTTTTTTTTTATGCAATTGTTTAAATGAAGAACCTCAAATTGAGATTTATGTCTTCAGACTGTTTGTTTTCTTATAATGTTTCTAGAGAACATTATAGGGGATACTCCCCGTTAAGCGATGATTTTTTGAAGTTAAACTCAGGACAACGGCCAGAACAGCAGGGTGTCGACCCTAGACATACAACCAAAAGCGCTAGATTCATGTGTTAGATTGGCTTAGTCAAAGTCCAGATTTGAATCCAATTATGACACGACTTCACATTGATGCTCACAGACACTCTGCGTCTAATCTGAGTTTTGCAAAAATCAAAATAATCTACAAAAATTCCCATCTCTACTTGTGCGACTTGTGGACTCGCATCTAAATGTGTGCAAACATCTTTTATATTTTTATTCAGCGTTAACAAAAAAAATATATATATATATTTTTAGGTGTCAAAATTCGCTATATATACTCGTGTTTCTGATGTCTGATCATTACCAGCTAAAATAATAATAATAATAAAAAAAATCTATATATTGTCCTTATCATCACTACGGTTGACTTCCCACTAGCTTATATGGAGCACCAGCCTATATAAACCTATGGTGAGGAACAGCTGCTTTTCCAGAGAGACATATGTGCTTTGGGTCGACATGTGCAGAGTTGTCGACCCGACTCTGTTTGTTTTTGCTTTTGCTCGCTGGCTGAACCAGACACCCTGCTGTTTTGTTTAAAGCGGGGTAAACCTAGTGCCACCTCTGCTCACATCAGCCGCTGCAGGGCTCCCGGTGCTCAGAGACCTATCGCCACGCAGCTGCAACCATTTCCTCTTAGTTTTTGGCTACACCCAGCTCTCCCCTGTTTGCTTATCCCCACTTTATCTCCACTTCTTTGTGTCTCCAGTTATTTGGCTCTATTGGTATTGTTCTCTCTCCTCAGCGGCCCTCAGGTCTGCTCTTTCTCTTTTTCTGATTACCAGTCCGACAGGTAATCAGAGCAGTGAGTTTCCGTTGAATTATATTCGCTTTTGTCATGTATATGTAGTCAGATTGAGTAACGGTCAGCTCTCATTTGCTTGACCAGGCACAAAATCATTATTTTCACTTTCTACGGAAGGTGAAATTTCTGTGTTCAGCTGGGAACAAAAACCATATTTGAGTTTTACATCTATTCAAACTGAAAGCTGAAGTGATCTTATTTTTAGAGACTTTTTCCCACTGATGAAATTGACAGTGAAATATTTAAAAAGTCATCCGTCGTCTTCGCCGCAGACAGTCGGCACTCCTCAAACTCAAAGGATGCTCGAGAGATAAAACCTGCACATTATCGAATAGGCTGCTTCATCTCAGTGGTGCATTTTTGCAGCGCTCTCATGGAGCCATCAGTGGAAAAGTAGGCCAAACAGAGAAAGTGACGATCCCAATCGTATTGGCAGCTTTGGGGGTTTGCAAACATCATCAGAGTTTTCTGTTAGGTCGAAGGTAGTTTATTTGTGAAGCACATTTCAGCAGCAAAAGCAGTTCGGAAAGTGCTTTCTGTTACAAAAACAGTACAGTAACAAACGATGAAACGGCAGTAAACATTACATTTGATCAAATGCCATCATTCAGCAAACATACATCAAATTTATGATTGATCAAAGTTCAAGTTACCATGGCGACTCTACGCAGCCGGGTTTTTGGCCGTGATTTGAAGGCACTCTGTGTTTCAGCTGTTTTGCAGTTTTCTGGAAAGTTTGCTCCAGATTAGTGACGCATGGAAAGTGGATGCTGCTTCTCCACGTTTGGTTCTGGTTCTGGGGATGCAGAGCAGACCAGAAGCAGAAGACCTGAGAGATCTGGAAGGTTGGTTGATAAAACAACAGCGGATCTTTAGCGTATTTTGGTGCGAAGGAGTTCAGTGATTTATAGAGTAACAGAACTATTTTAAAGTCTGTTCTTTGAGCTACAGAGAGTCAGTGGAAGGACATTAAAAATGGGGTGATGCTCTCTATCTTATTGGATTTACTGAGAATGTGAGCAGCAGTATTCTGGATCAGCTGCAGTTGTCCAATTGATTTTTTTTTATTTTTATTTTTTTGCTGTAATCTCCACATTGCGATCGTTAAATCACAGTTCTCTTGACAATTGTTTTATCCCCCTCCAATATTAATAAAGTCTACCTTCTTATCTCTCTTTGAACACGTGTTTATCTTCATGTATTTTGCTTTTTAGTTTTAAATATGGATTTTCAGAAGGTTTACCTCACCAGATTAAGAGAAATCCATCATGAACTTTGAGGTGAATTTGCTACTTTCTAGTTTAAGAAGGACTGATGTTGCGGTGGGTGTTTAAAATG
This sequence comes from Poecilia formosa, assembly GCF_000485575.1. NCBI lineage: Eukaryota > Metazoa > Chordata > Actinopteri > Cyprinodontiformes > Poeciliidae > Poecilia > Poecilia formosa. Next base: position 173,105 of record NW_006800252.1, on the reverse strand, counting down.
TAAAACTTTAGGTAAGAAAAATAAAGCAGACTACCACCACTACTTGGCCAGCGCAACATTTCGTTACCATGGAAACTGAACATTTTAGGCAACACCTTCTGCTGTTTGGACAGCTTCATCAATATCCTCCAGACAAATAACTTAGTTTCAGTGTCTGTATGAAATGACCAATTGCTTGTTTTCTTAGACAGCTGACTTTAGGCTGGAATAAGGTATATTTATTTCACACTAAGTGTTGCAGCAGATGATAAAGGGCAAACAAAGGAAAAAGTAAAGAAATGGGTTTTAAATGACAAATTTGGGTTTAAAAAGCAATGCTCAACTCCATTAAGGACCTGAGGTCTTGGTAAATATCTCTCCGCTGTCAAAACAGAAGAAGTAGACACCAGATTTTTTTTTTTTGGGGGGGAGAGGGGTGAGTTTGGATTTTGCTGCAAATATATCTTCTAATGGATCAAATCAGGTTTCGTATACCAAGAAGAAGAGGTGGAATGAGAGAAAAATGACAGTGACCCTCATCTACAGTGTGCTGCTGATCTCCCAGCAGTGCTTTTTTTTGTACACGTAATTACAGAGAACACAATTAAGGACAACATCCTGTTATTAATCTGAGTGCATGTTACTGCCGTAACGGCTCACTTCACAGTGATTACCTACAGAGACCCGTGTGTGTTTTGTGCGTGATGGTTTTATCACAGAAAACACAGAAAAGATTAAAGTCCGGGAATGTGATTTCAGCGTTTGAAGTGTTTGAAAAAGATGATTGGGATATTATCCCAAAGCAGGTAGCTCTTTCCGACTTGTTTTTCTTAATGGCGAGGTTCTACACCTGTTCGGTTTTCATAAATAAAGAAAAAAAAGCAGCAATAATGCGTATTATGATCAACCAGAAACACTCACTTTGTTTGTTTCTGTCTTGTGCAGAATATGGAGGCTTGGGACTGGACTTCAGCTATAGTGTTGCCGTAGCAGAGGAGCTCGGCAGCATTCGCTGCGGAGGCATTCCCATGGCCATCGGCGTGCAAAGTGACATGGCTACTCCAGCTCTGGCCAGGTAATCCTTTAATAACATGTTTTACACACACTGATTGTCGAAATTATTATTTTAAAAATGATATTGCAATCGGTCAAATGTGTCCCAAAAACTGTTCTTGGTTTTTTGTTCCAACAAAATGTTTTTTTTTTTTTTTTTTCCAATAAATTGTGTTTCAGAAGGTTTATCCAGCTCTGGAAAAAAAAATTAAGAGCCCATCAAAAACCTTGTGGTTTTTCCACCAAATATTGATTTCTGAACTCTTCCGGAGTTAAAACATTAGCATTGTTGTTTCTAAATGAATATGAACTGGTCTTCTTTGCATCATTTGAGGTCTGAAAGCAATGCATCTTTTTTGTTGTTGTTGTTGTTGTTATTTTGACCATTTCCCATTTTCCGCAAATAAATACAAAATCTTTGCTTGGAATGTCAGACATGTTGTCAGTAGTTCATAGAATAAAAGAACAATGTCCATTTTACTCAAACATAAACCTATAAAAAGCAAAATTAGAGAAGCTGATCATTTTAAGCGGTCTCTTAATTTTTTCCAGAGCTGTATTTTCTATTTGCATAGAGAGGCATAGACAGCCGATTGCAGTGCAGTGAAATTTTCAATGTAATTTGAACAATGACTCATCCTTCCGAGGTGACGGATATCCTCTTCTCATTACACACCAACAGCTTTTGTCCGAAGTACATTTCGGGGATCAGTGGAGCATCATGGCCAGGGGAAGCTCCACCGGATTCCCCGTGTTCTGGATTTGCTTCCACAACAAAAGATCAGATATTTGTGTGCATTTGTTTTGTGGAAATATTCACATCTATGCAAATGGGAGGTTGCAGGAGATTCCCTGCTGAAATGTTTCCTATTTTACCCATCGCTGACCATAGTGTTGTGTCTGATGTGGCATCTGTCTGCCAGCCAGATAGACTCGTTATGTGAAGCGTCCCTGCTGAGAAGCAGCTGCTGTTGACACAAAACAGAATTCGGGGAAACGTACAATTAGAGTCTCGGGAGCTTAATTAAGACATAGAAGAAACCTACGCCTGAAACGAGGTTTATATATGAAGAGAGCTGCTCAAACGGGGCCAGCGGTTCCTCAGGAGACCTGGTTTCTGTCCCCCTGGGAAAGCAGTTGCTCCAAACTATGTTGGCAGTCTTGTAATGGTGGATGTGTCTTACCACAGTTACACAACACAGTTTGACAATTTCTTTTTTTTACTACTTATCTGGTCATCGTTCAATGTAGACAATACTCATGCAACTCTTATCAGGTTGTGTAGGTTTCCTATGAGTTTCTGTATGAGTGTTTGTGACTGCACAGGTTTGGTTCGGACGAGCTGAAGAAGGAGTTCCTGCGTCCCTCCATCATGGGGGACAAAGTGGCCTGTCTCGGTGTGAGTGAGGTCGGGGCTGGCTCTGATGTCTCAAGTACGTATTCAAAGGAATGAAAATGATCAGAACATGTTTTCTCCAACACCATTTCAAGTAACGGGTAAAAATAAGCATTTGGCAACACCGATTTCTAGTGTAATACTTCAACTAAATCAATGTTTTATTCTTGAAAAATTAAATAGCTTTAAAGTGTACTCAAATTAACAACATACATACCATAACATATAGTCCAGTGGTTCACAAAGTTGGAGTCACTAATCAACCTTTAAAATAAATAAAATGTATTTTATTTACCTTTTATTCAATGCACAGCTACAGTGTTCAAGTCAAGTCTTGCTCCTGCTGTTGATTCTCAACTTGTGAGGCAGTTAGCTTAAATGCTAGGCTCATGTTAGCATGCTTACTCTTTGTTTTGATATGACTCCTTGATGATTCAGCTCGTAACATATCTCAGTGCGGTTCCAGCGTCACTATGAGTAGACAGAATCTACAGAAAAGTTGTTTTCCTCTTCACCGTTTGACCCATTCACCTACACACACCGGTCTAGGGAGCACAACATGCAGAGCAAGTCACATGACACACAGGCGGTAAGCTGCAGCTGCCAGTACAGCCCCTCTTTCAGTGCTCCTAAAAATGTATTTCTACTATGAGCAGATATTTAGGATTGAAACGAGATGTCTTTATAATTCATCGTCTTTAATTACTTCTTTGGTTTAGTTTGTGCTCTCTGTCTTCACCTCTCCTTAGACTAAGCAAAATTCCCAAATTTTGATTTCTTTGACCCTTTATCTTCACTCAACTGCTCTTTTAATGCAGGTATTAAGACCAAGGCAGTGAGAAAAGGGGATGAATATGTGATAAGTGGAGGAAAGATGTGGACAACCAATGGCACCCAGGCTGACTGGATGTGTCTCCTCGCCAACACCAGCGATGGACCCCCACACAAGAACAAGTCTCTCATCTGTTTACCCATGAACCTGCCAGGTAGAGTCTAAGATGTCAAATTCATATTCGTTTTAGAAATTTTGCAACACCAAACACCTCGAAGAGGTGATTAATGTAGTTTGACGATGATAAGAACCAAACCTCAAGCTTTAAATTTGGTTCATTTTCTTAACTGGCAATAATTAATTTCATAATATTTGTTTTGAGCACATATGAATTCCCTGTACTGCTTGTGTTTTTTCCCCCGAAAGGAGTACACGTTGCCCGGAAGATTAATAAAATCGGCATGTGGTCGTCGGACACAGCCGAAGTTTTCTTCGATGACGTCCGCGTGCCCTGCAAGAACGTCATCGGCCAGGAAGGCCTGGGCTTCACTTATCAGATGCTTCAGTTCCAGGAAGAAAGGCTCTGGGCCGTGGCCAATAGTGAGTGAAGCGTTCTTTCCCGAGAAAAAAGCCAATCAAAACATTTAATCTTTCCCTAGCTTTCTGTTTCTCTTGTTTTTTTTCCCCCTTGATTTCATCGTCTTCCTTGGTATTTTTCTTTGGTTTTACTGAAAAAGAAAGGGAGTTTGGGTCACGCAGTTTAAGCTCCTAATCTTTTGTAAAGTAGTTGTTTGATTTCATGAAAGAAGTCTGACTCAGTGTTTTATTGGCAGGATTTTTAAGAAGCTTTTTCAAAATGATTGTGAAATGGATGGTTGCAAATGCGTCTGTCTGACAACTTGCTCAACTCGCAGTGCTGCAAACGAGCGGATCAGCAGGAGAGTTTCAGTTTCCCCATCGTCGGCGTGATTGTGAACGTCTTTATATATCTGGGTTGTAATAGTTTGTTTCAACCGTTTTCTTTTTAGGGCGCACTTAAAACAAAAGACACAATCTAAGTGGCAAGAAGTTAAAAACTTGAAGCATGTGCGCAAGTTGGATTTTAATTTTTTATTTTTTTCTAACCTACAAAATGTCTATACAGGCTCCATTTTCTACAAAAACTCACTAATATTTAAGCCTGTCGCAATGAACAATCAATTCTTCACAGGATAAATAAAAAGAACTTGGATCATTTTCATTCTGATATCTTTTTTTTTTTTCAATGGCGATTTTGTTTTTAGGCTTCATAATCCATATTATTTATGGTCTCAGTTGTATATGGTTTTCCCCTTTTTTGGATAGTTAGAATATCTTCCAGTTGTAGTGTGACATTTTCTTTAGAAAAAATGTAAGCTTATTGATCTTTGAGCCGGTGTATTTGCATTATTGTGCCATTATCAATATATTACTTGCAAATGGTATCAAAGCGACGTTATCTTGGTTCTCTGCGAGTTGCTACGGTACGTTTAACCAGAAAATAGTGCCAATGTATGCAAAATAAAGCTTGTGCGCCAAGTGCTTGCTTTAGAACTCCTCGAAGTTGCTAGTTGTCATTTCACTGTGGAAGAAGGGAGAGTTCAGTAAGTAATTAAAAGCCTGAAATGAATATGACACTCAACGATGAGGAAGCCGAAAACAATCCGCCATCTCCTTTCTTTTTCTGTTTTTTTTTTTTCCTCCAGTTGTCACCACGATGGACAGCATCATTCAGGAAACCATTAGCTACACACGGCAGAGGAAGGTCTTCCAGCAGCCCGTCCTCTATCACCAGGCAGTTCACTTCAGGCTGGCCGAGCTTCAGACGGAAGTCGAGTTGCTCCGCTCCCTCCTGTACCGCGCTACAGGTACAGTCACTTTGTGAAGAAAAGGTCATTGTTCGCTCGAGGGTGCGAGTTGCATCCTAACACCTCTATTCTCTCTTAGGCCTGGTTCAGGCAGTAACAGAAAAGAAAATGCTGACATTTTCTGCAGTAAAACTGAATCCGGGGAAGAAAAACAACAAGCAGTCACCTTGTCCTCGTCTCTCTTTCTCTGTCCCTCTTTTTCGTATACGGTCAGTGCTAATCAGTCCAAACGTGAAGAACGTGACAGGTGGCGGGTTTAGATGAGGAAGAGGAGGTCTGACGCACAGAAGCATCTTATGCAGAGGTGTTTCATCAAGGAGGTGTGGTTGCGTCTCCAGCTGATTTCAAAGCAGCCTCTAACATTGCACGCTCATCCACCGCGTCATCGAAGATGACGCAGGTGTCGCCACAGGTTCATCACAGGTTGATGTTGGCTTGAACTGACGGCACACAAACAATTCATTACTTTTAATTCATCAAACTGCTTCTTATTTCAATATCTTACCTACTCTGAAGAAAATCAATGTTTTATTAGAAGAACACAAAATCAATTTTCATCTCTTCTTCTTTTGTTTAAAAAACAAAGAAGAGTAAATCTAGTAGGAGAACTGCTGTCAGACATGGACTCGTTTCAGAGATGTTTTATTTTATTGAGAGAAAGAGCTGTTAGCCTGGTTTTGTTTTTTATGCCATCAAAGAATGAATCGGCCATTTCTCCATATTTACACCCAGTTTTCTCAGAATCAGGACACACTGGCGGTACGGGGCTCTTTCCTCGGGATTCTTGCAGTGTTTTTGTGAATATGTGGCACCTGTCACATATTTACCTTTGTGGCTCAGACGCCTGTCAGGCAGGAGTCCAGGACTAAGCTACTGTCTTTGTCTACCACTGAATGTATCACAGTGGTACCCGTTTACAGTCTGCTCTCTGTGAGTCAAATCCTCCGCACCTGTTTGGCACTAGTTGCATAATTATACATCCAAACAACGAAATAGTGAAAGAGGAAAGAACGCAGCTCACTCACAGACTTTTCCAGGCTTCCTACGACAAAGGCGTCAGTCTGTCGCTCAATCACTGTTGACTCTGAATCTGAAGCATGTTTGTTTAAATATCTCCTCCACTTTTTTACTCTTCCACACATTTGTCTTTGAAAACTTTTAAAGGAAAAAAACAATCTTTTTCAGCAATGTACATCAAAGGTAACGACGTGACCAAGCTGGCTTCTATGGCCAAGTTAAAGGGCGGCCGCCTTGCGAGAGAACTGAGCGACAGCTGTCTGCAGTACTGGGGCGGGATGGGCTTCACCAGCGACGTGCCAGTCAGCAGATTTTACAGGTCAGCAACACATCTGTGCTCATTTCTCCTTCAGGTTTCTGTTTACTTTACCCGTTTAGATACGTCTTAATAAGCTGAGCAGCTGGAACCCCGAACGAGACATCTGCAAGTTCTTCTCCGGCGAAGCGACGAGTATTAATTTCGTCTGCTGTGTGCGCGTTCACTGCTAGAGAGTTTTAACGATGCTTGCCATCACCACGTACTTCTTAAGACTTAATGATTTGGAATGATTAGTTATTTTATAGCATCCTAACATTCAGGGATGCAAAAAACTGGCATTCCTGGAAACTTAAATAATTGCCAAAAAAAAAAAAAATGTTTTATGCTTATGTAGATCTTATTTTGTGCAGGGATTCCAGGTTGATGTCGATTGGTGCAGGAGCCGACGAGGTCATGCTGGGAATCATTTGCAAATACATGGATACGCTGCCCAGGAAGTGATGTCATCGACGGTTTCTCTGGGACCGACTTCGCGCCAGTCCTGAACGTGTTGCTAAATCATTAAACACTGAAGTGCAATTGTGACATATTTACATTTTTAGCAGTGGATACTTAAGTTTGTCTGCTCGTTCTCGTCAGACAATTAAGCTCTCAAGTTTCCCTTTGTAATTTTAACTAATTGTAAAGTTTTGCCTTATTTTTGTAGCAAATAAGCTAATTAACATGTATAAAACTTGCATTTTTTACACATTGATAAATTCATGCAGATCACCGAGACGACCGTTACGTGATAATAGAACACACTGAAATGTTCAGAACATAAAATGTTTATTTACAGTAACTTTTTTACATGTAATCTGAAGCAAAGATGTTGCTCTCATAAATCTCCTGATTCTTTAACATAAACTCTTTCAAATGGCGTCTTCAAGGTGTTTTTCTCCACAATCAGAAATTGCTTTTAACATGTGCCGTTTGCTGTGACATTATCTTTCCACTAATTGCATTTTGGTTCATAACAGTGTTATTACCTGTTAAATCCTAATGTCTCACTGTAGAGTAGGCAGTTCTGAGTCTCAGACGAATACTAGCATGGCTTTAGGAGTACAAAATATTCCAGCTCATTTATCAGCAAGTCTTTTTCACATAAACGAACCGGTTTGTACTTTTTCCCAGTTAGAAACAGTTGAGCGTCCTTTCACGGCTCAGACACCGAGCGCATACCATCGAATCGTGTGAATTTTTATTCCTGGCCTCTCTGCATTATCACCATTGGGTCGGTCTAGTTTAGAAACGCATCAGACAGGAACTAGAAGATGTGGAACTAAAGGTCCAAGTCCAAGCGGAGGTTCTTATCACCTCAACTTGATAAACCAGTAGAGAACAAAGAAGACAAAGAGGCAGAAGAGCAGCATGTAGCACAGCAGTTTGGTCTGGCTGCCTCTGGACAGCTGCTTGACTCGACCGATGGTGGCGCCGAGCAACCCGCCCGTCGAGTCAAAGTCCGAGTCCTGCGGAGGGGAGCAAGGGGATTAAAAGTTGGTATAATACAAAAGCGCAGCAGAAACGGACTTACTACAATTTTTACTTTACAGGGATATACAATTTTAATACACAAAACACCATAAAAATCAATGCAGTAACAGAGATTCAATGTCTGAGGTTTGTTGAAATTACCACTGGGTCCAAATATAATTACATACATTTTTCCTCACTGAAACTGGGAACATTTAAAGGCCTCAAATCTTAATGGTTACATGAGTGAAACTGTTTTCAAAGTGAATGACTACACTTCATTGTAAATACATCTGGGAAGTATGAACTGCTGACAAGTATTGCACTGTAAAATAACAACATTGGACTTAATGATATTGTTAGGGCCATGTACTCAAAAAGCACCGTGCATGTCACGTTGCACTGCTTGAGATTAAAATACAGTGAATAACATCGAAAGCAGCTGTGAGGCCTAAAGTCAACAGAATTAAAGTCTCCTAAAGCAAAATATCATTCAAAGGTTTTAAAAGTCTTTGTACTATGTTATTAAAGCATAATTGGCTCCTTTTGGGAATCTACTGTTAATTAATTTGAGTTCCACATGTCCCACTGTTTCCAATACATTTGGAAGAAATAGATGTTTTGAAATAGAGCTGTTATTTCAATAGGAGGGATGGATCAAGGTTTAAGCAATAGGCTTCCCTGTTCTTGCAAAAAAAAAAAAGCCTGGCCAACTTCCAGATGCCAGTCTGCAGCTAAATCGAGTTTACAGTGCTCCAAAATTAAAATACAGGAAGAGAAGGTGTTTATTTTTTTACCATTTAACTTGGAAACGGGAGAAAATACTTGACGTTGGCTTTTATATGTAGAGGAAGCGTAAACAAAATGACCAAGTGAAACTCACCATGTCATCCAACATTTTATTCTGGTACTTCACTTCGGTTCCGATTTCAATTGTCAGCTGTTAAGACAGCAATGTTGGCAACATGTGAACAATTAAATAGTAATTCTACTAATCATTTAAGGTTCCTATTTGTGTCCATCCATACTTACACTCTTCAGGGCGCTGACTTTGTTCCTCAGTCCCTCCTGAAGATGCTCATTCTCCTCTTCATGCACACTGTAGCCGCTGGCTACATAATGTCCAGAGCTTCCTTCACCTGCAAGAAAAAAAAATACCATCAATAAGGTTTGTCATTAGCCTTCTGCTCCAATCAGGTGTAAAACAAAAACCTAAAACAAGAGTTCACGACAGTAGGATTCCCTCAGATGGTAAACACGTTAGCTAATTAGCAAACAAGCTAAATGTGAACTCATAAACCGTCAGGTATAATTGTTTTTTTCTTACCCAGTCCGGCGCGCCTCATCTCAGACCACAGAAATTAATAATTCCCGATATGAATTTGAGGTCTGGATGAAAATTATGGACAGTAAATAAGGTTGGAAGCGAAACTAAACCGTAGTCTGATAGTTGACTTCCCACCGTGGTAAACGCCACGACATCATACGGTGGCCGACGAGGGCGATTTTTCCAAAGAAAGGGGGGCGTTTCGTAGAAGCATGAAATGCTGTGGTTACTACGCCTACGCAATAATAATAATAATAATAATAATAATAATAATAATTAATAACAGCATGATGTCTTGTTTACCAAAAACGTCTACTTTCACAAATTCTCTTAATCTTTGTGTTTGTGTGTGAACAGTTAAGAGCTAATTAAGAAACATAAAAAAATAACTAAACATAAATATGTTTGTGTTGTTCTGCTCCAAAAACCATAATATCCATTTCAAATTTCATACCAATCAGAGTAGTTGTCTGAATGAAAAGATGTCAATACCACAAACAAAGACAAACTACCTTCTTAAAACAAAAAGTCATTATCATCCATCTTTATTGACTTTCCTTCATATTCTGAACTCCCAACATTTTTAAAATAGGAATTAAGAGTTAATCATCTTACTCCGCAACAGTGAAAGATGCATTGTGCTGCCCAATTTGTGTGATACTTGCCAATAACATTTTCCTTTCGCAGACATTTTATTTTATTTTTATTCCATTTGTGCCCTGACACGCGCGGAGTCTGAACATTTTGATTTCCCATTAGTTTAGTCATCCCTACATTTTAGATTATGCTTATATAACACTGATTGTACTCTTTGTTGTGTTTGTACGCAAAGGGGTTTTAAAATAAGAAATGTAGTGTGTGTCCTTTTAGTTGGCAAGCTGTAAAAATTGCGTGGCGAAAGGCAAATTAACAGAAAATAAAATGTATTTTTAACATCGTAGATCCCAATGTGGGAAACATCTGAGGGTTAATCTCCCTTTGGCGGTAGATGATGTGATTATGAGAAGAAGATTTCTATATGATCCTTTCCTATGCAGGCAGATTGTTTCCTTTGAACATTTTGAAAGGCAATCACCATAAAATGCAGACGGATGTTCTTTTTGGGTTCAGTTCCAGGGCACGCTGATATATCCGTCTGTGCCGCATTGGATGGAAAAGATTTTCTCAACACTTCCCAAAATCCCGTAGGTGCTTTTTAGCCATGATTGGCTTCCTTTATCCCCTCACACGTGATCCATCACCCGGCTTTAAGCCGATACTCTAATCTGGTTTGAAAGATTAAAATGACTTTTATGGCGTTAATTTATCACAGACTATCTTAAATAAATACTCATTTAGATCCTGTCTGCTGTATCACATTTCAGTGCCCCTTTTCCCATCTCTTCATATCTGAATTGAAAAGCTTTACTGTATATGTAACCTTGACATGAGGGTTAAAGGTACAGATGATGTTGACTGAAATGTGTGCGGCCATCTTGGTGTGCTTTTTGGACCCAAGGGGATTTTATTTAACGAAAGGGCATTCGGACTGGAGAAAGGCACTCGGATGTTTAAAAGTTGGCATTTATCCTCATGCCAACATATGCAAATCCAGACTTGTCGATGAGACCATGATCTCCTTCGACTATACCTTCATAAACCCAAAACCCTTCACATACAGTCTCCCTCCGCTCTAACTTCCTGTTCATTTACAATATGTGCGCTGCTAGGTCTTGCATTCCGACGTTCTCTGCAGATCCACACCAACAAATTAGGCTAATGTCAGTACCTTCTATTACTTTGCTGAATAAAAATAGAATAAACTCTGTTGAACATGCTATGTACCAACTACAGTTTGCTTTTTTTTTAAAATAAAAACCTCCTGCATCTTCTCAATAAGAAGTGCATCACTGCAAGAGATTAGTAAAGTTTGTGTTGCTACTGGTAGAACACAGTTAACAGAAAACAGAAGCTCTGTTAAATCTCTGCTAAATCCAGGCCGATGCTTAACAACATTTTTACCGACCCTGATTAGCTCGATTCCTCCAGAGACTCCAGCAATGAATGAGTCAGATGACAAATTAAAAGAAGGAAAAACACGCCAAGCAGGAGATAAACTACTGTTGATGCAGTTTTACTTCCTCTGGATTTAAAAAAAAGAAAAATTTGAAAAGGGCCTCTAACGATACTTTAGCCTCAGTCGCTGTCTGGTTTGTAAAGCAGGAATCAAACGAAAATGTTTTTTTTTTTTTTTTTTATTGAGTGCATGATGAAATTTAGTGTAATGTGATACTTAAAGAGGTTGGGGAATGAATAAAAGGCATAAATGAGAGCTACTTAAATGACATAATTATCTGAATTATAGATTAAAACAAGAAGATACATCTGGAAAAACTATATTCTGTTCTTTTTTTTACTGATCTACAACAGACTGTTTTAATATAAAATTTGTCATCTCTGGTTTTGTTTCCGCAGAGTTGGAATCAACAGCAAATTATTATAAAATCAAAACCTGTAGGATGTATATTATATATTAACACTGGCAGTGTTGTGTCTGAATGTAGTTGAATCACATCCTCTTTTTTTTAAATCAAACTTTTGCCACCTTTTCATAAAGATAACCTTTATAGAAGAGAGCATAGTTTACCATTTGAAATACTGAAACTTTGTATGAATAAAACATGCAGAACTGCAGACCTGTAGGAAGAAAAGCTCTCAGAAGTCCCTGAGTTAAAATGGGAGCCAATTAACCTAACGTGTATTTTTTTTTCCACCTCCTGCACGAGGAGAACATGGAAACTCCATGCAAAAAAAAAAAAAAATTCAAACCAAGGACTTTAATTTTGCAAGGCAACAATGCTGACAACTTTGTCACCATGCAGCTCCACCTCCATATTCACAAAGCATTTCTTGAAAGCTCGGTGCTTTGAAAAGTCCCAGTGGCTTCTATCTGTGCTTGACCCGCATCCACGGCTCTGCTCAGTGGTATTTCTATACTGACAAAGGCGCAGATGAAAATACCAACGCAAGCATGCGTTCACAAATTTATGTGAAGGTTTATTTAAGCAGACTTACCTGCTAATCAAGCTACATTACTATTATTTTTTTTTAAAAAATGTGATGTTCGTTTACCTGTTTACATTTATTTATTTAAAATACAAACAGACAGACAGTAGAAAATGGCTTTGTTATTGATTCTGTTGGAAGATATCTAATTTTGAAGAAATAACTGCAATTGGGAATTATTCATGTTCAATAGTCAAATGGGTTTTTAAAAAGCCTATATTGGCTCATTCACTCACATGCCATGCACAGAATTTAGTTTTTTATGATGCAGCAGATATATGTAGAAAGAGAAATGTTCCTAATAATCTGCATGCCTGCCTATTTACATTCATTTATTATTAGTAGTAGTAGTAGTATTACTATTTCTTTAATGTAAAGTACAACTTCTGGAAAAAAAAGATCTTCATAATCATGTGACTTTGATCACGCCTTCTGATCCCGCGGTTACAGAAAAGCAAAAAACTGAATATTAACAGATTAAGTCACGGTAGGAAGATGAAGGTCAGGCGCTTTCTCAAAGTCAAAGATCTGAAAGCCTCCATTACAGCTTTATGGTTCTCCCACTTGGCTGAATTGCTTTAGGGAATATCCGTCTCTCCTGATGAAGAAGACTATAACTCTCGCTAAAGTAAGTTGTCGCCTTTGTACCCCTGCTATTATACACCTGTCTGATGCGTGCGCCCGGGCGTTCGCACTTGGCAGTGTGTTTATAGTCGCAGTTTTCGAGAACCCAGTGAATTTTCTAAAAATTAAGAGAAATCCATCAAACACTGAAGTGACTTTCTCGTCTTTTTCTTGTTGAAGTAAAGCCTTAAGATCAGACGTGATACTTTCAAGTACCATTTACAGCCGAATTAGAGCCGCAAACCCCAACATAGGGCCTAATTATGATTCAGTTTCATTTTCTGCCCTTCTCGGTGACCTTTTAATCAATAAATGCCACTGGAAGTGCCTCTAATTACAAAGCACTTCTGTTCCAATGTTAGTGGAGGGAAACATTTTATTTCAATCAACAGCAACAGCCAGGCCAGCCCTGCAAATGTTAATCTCACTGACTGAGAGTTGATGTTTTCCCACTGGCATTTCCGGGCTAATAATCGCTTGACAAAGACATTCTTTGACGCTGCAGCAGACGATGATGTCTTTTTGTTTGCTGCTTGATTTGGATTAGTCGCACATTGAATGTTTCAGATTATCACACGTTGTTATTATCAGATCGACCTGAGCAAATCAAACAGTGGATTTCAACTTATTGATAGATTTGCTAAGGGTAAAGAGTTACACATCCTCTCCCTAAGAGAAAATCTAACTTTTCTCGTTAAATCATAAATTGCCTGTGATTGGTTCAGTTTTACTTGCCACACTCTGGGCTACTTATTGGCTGACCTGCGCAATCAGTAAATCACTTAAACAGTCTGACAACATGAAGTAGACTTAAAGATTTCAAAAAGAAAACATCTTCTGCACCTTTTTCTCTGCGTAAACAATAGAAAGAACATCTAGTTTTTACCCAAAAATCACATGATCCCCAGGACTTTTGGGAAAAATAATATGTGGATTGATGTACCAATGTTTTTGAAGATGTCCGCCCCACTGATGTAAAACCAACATCAGCATTTCAGGTTGAAGGATATGAAACCAGCAGTGAAACACAATGATGTTAGCGGGATGGTCTTGGGTTGTTTAGCTCTGTCAAAACCGGGGTGTTTATTTGTTTGGTTGTTTTTTCTTCTCTGAAAAAATTGAACTTGCCATCTGAAAACTGCAGTTTGCATTAATTCAGTGTACATGTGGTAAGAGTGAGATAAAAAAAATACATGTTTGGTAGAAAATGTTCACAGTACTTTTTTTTTTTTTTTAAGTCTAAAGCCATTCAGGGACTTGTAGTCATTTTATTATTATAAGATTATTCCCTCCATTTGATTCTGTTGATGATTATAATCCTATGACCGCTTCATCGGTCTAGTGTAAAAGTTTTTGTTATTACTATTATTCCTTAGCAACTTAGGCTGTTATTTCCTTTAGTCAAGCAAATATTTGCCTCAGCGTGTTTGCATAGTTTACGCTCTTCATGGAAACGCAGCCAGATTCAAACTTTCCCAGACATAACAAAATTCATGTTCGAGGTGGAATGTGTGGCTCCAAACACAGAGGGACAGATGCTCTGAGACCACAGGAGTGTTATTAAATGGGCCAAAAAGCCCAACACCTACCTACCTAAAGTGTGGTAGGAAAAAAAAAATAAAAATCTCAAGAATAAAAACATAATTTGGAGAACATGGCTGACAAATGCATGTTTTGCTTATTATATCAGCGTGTGTTGAGAGATTTGTACTTCTCAAGGGCAGTAAATAATTAAATTTCCACTTCCTTGTATTTTCTTGAAGCCTTGAACCAAATTTGTCTACCCAACTCCTTTGTTTTTGACGTCAGGCATGTGTAATCCTCCGACCGGCTATTTTTGTTTCTCATTCAGAAGCAACAAGTTTGTAAGCTATGACTTTAAAAAGCGGCGGCAGCAGAACACGCAGCTCCATGTGTCCCACGCAGACCGTGTCTGTTTTCTCTTCTGCCGAACCCACGTATTTCATTTGGATCTGCTGCACGAAGCACAATATGTAACTCACGGCTGCAGCGGCCACAGTGTGCCATCAGCAATATCAATTGGTTTGCTCTGGCTGTGGGATCTCACGTTGTGTTTGCACAGCCACAGGGAGCAGCCAAGGCCAACCGACGAGGGGAATTTGGCAATTAATATGATTCTTGTAGCTCCGAAGTAACAACACTGGGACGGATTACATTAGACGGGCTGTTTACCGAAAGCTTTAGATATTTTACAGAGTGACAGGTGACGCGTGCTTTCACGAAAAAGTTACCTGGTGGCCGCCTGCCACTCCGGAGGTCCTTAACAGATATTCTTTGTGTTGTCCACTCTAAATTAAAAATTTTAATAATTGCAAAGTATTACAAATTACAAACTACCTTTACAGCCACAGAAGTCACGAGGCTGCTGCATGTAGCTCGGTTCTAGGCTTCTGTTCGTTCTCAGTGTATTCAAGTCTCGCAGTTCATGAACATCAATAAGCCTTTATGAATATTTATGACTGTTGTCATAAAGCGTCATTCGGTAAATTATGACACTTTTAATACAAAGTTGACATTATTCAAAATGTCTTTGTTATGACAACTTGACATTAACCAATAAATCCTTACTGTTTAAACTTTACCTTTAATAACATAAAGTTATCTAATTTTTAAAGTGCAATCAGTAATACTTTTATAACAAATTTATATCTGTAATGATTTCTTGGTTAATGTCAAGTTGTCATAACAAAGACATTTTGAATAATGTCAACTTTATATTAGAAGTGTCATAATTTACCGAATTACGCTTTATGACAACAGTCATAAATATTCATGAAGACTTATTGATGTTCATGACAGGTGTTTATGACAGTGTCATGTCAGTCTTATTCACCCCCTTCAAATAAAGTGTTACCCAAAACTCAAAACGTGAACCAAACAACTTAAATCACAATATCTTAATTGTTAGAAATAAACTTTTTTTTTCAAGCCACAAATCATTTTGGTGACACAATTCATTTTTTGTTGTTTACAGAAACCTTTTTTGTCATTTAGCACATAACCACAAGATGGTGTGATGTTCTGGCATTAACGTTTTAGAGATTTTAGTCAGGCCTGGACATTGTCTTTTAAAGAAAATAATTCTGCTGCAGGTTGTTGTCACATATAAAACACAACCGGCACTTGTTGAAAAACTCCTGTTGGCACTAATAGAATCCCATATTTGTCCAATTTTTTTTGCAGCGACCTTCAGCAGTTTGACCAGTTTTTCTTCCCCAACGTAATTGTTGTCCCATACTTTCTCTAATTCTTGTTGAGAACTTTTAGCGACATAATGGCATAGTAATTGATGATACCTTTGTGTAATTTGATCCTTTTCATCTTCTCCTCTCCTACCATCATCTTACTTCCTGTTGGATTGCAGTTATTGAAAAAGGATCCAGTCTTGGTAAAACGTCCTACGTATCCATAGGAAGGATGTAGGAGATTGCTCTCACATGTACTTCACAGCTTGAAATTCCTGCGGCTCCATTAATGTTGCTGTAGGAATCGTAATGGATTTCCTCACCAGTTTTCTTCTCATCTCTCCATCAGTTTCAGAGGGGCGTCCAGTTTTTGGTAATCTCACTGTTGAACCTTGTTTTCTCCACTTCATCATGGAGAATATTCCTTGGATATTCTTTGGAGCCCTTCTCCTGACTGATGCCTTTTGACAATCAGATTGCTCTGTTGCTTTGGAAACTCTTGACAGACTTTGGCTTTCCTGTGAAAGAAATATTAGGGAGAGCCTACTGCAAGAGCTGAACATTGCTTAAGATTCATCAGACGGACTTTTAATGATTGCAACTCTAATACTGACTCCAACTTAGAATTGGAGATTTAGAATTTTGAGGTTATTTTCAGCTGCATCGGGTCATAAGTCATTTTAAAAAGGTATAAAATGTTTTGACATGATTTTTCATTGCCATAGTCTCATTTGAATGAAAAGCCCCCTTTAGTAACAGTAACTTGGCCTAATTAGGCATTACTGTGTCACCACTCGAAGGAGAGACGTTCGCAAGTCAGGAAGACGCAATTTAGCCGAGCGAGTCACAAACCAACTGGGAGCGGATTTGATCACGCACATAAAAACATGCCTGTCGCCTCTTTGAATTCCTGCAGTCGACCAGGATACGTTCATATCAAGGTAGTCAGACTGGAGCGTTTTCAAGTGCAAGCTGGTTTTTCGCTCTGTTCTCATTTCGTTTGGAGCCTCGCGCTTGAAAATGTGATACCCCGCTCAATTATTTTCAGATACAACAGGCCTGACAGCTCCATTAGCTGCCATGAGGGGAACCCGTTATTGATTCTTAGCAAAAAGGAGCAAACAAGAAAACTCCAATTGAGTTGCTTCAATAAACCGTGTCGCCATGTTAAGCACCGCTGTGGCATTTAAAATAAAGATTCGGTCTGCTGCACATTTGTCCTCTGATGTGATGTCGCTGCAGCTCGTGACTGTTTCTCACCATAATCTGGTGTCACATGACATCATATGGGCCATCTTCCTAGATTTCCGCTGCATGATGAGCTTTGATGTGTAATTCATGGTTTGCTGACTTGTGTGACAATGACACTCTGAGCCCCGAGGGACGGTGTTGATGTCAAACATCCTGCCTTGTTGTGTGCGTGCATGTGCGCGTGTGTGTGTGTGTGTGTGTGTGTGTGAGAGAGAGTGTGTGTTGAATACTCATTGTGAATAAAGCATTGCCTGTATTCAGGTCCAGTCAGGAGAGATTTTGGGTGATATTTGGAGATCAAATTCCCACTGAAGCGGTGCGGTGTCAGACACTGTGTGACATAAAAAAAAAAAAGACAATTTTGTGGACACGTGGAGTGTTGTTTCACTATTTCATCCTGAAATATTCTAGGTTTTCTTCTGTCAGCGGAGAGAGATTCTGTTCCAGATACCAGAGTACTTCCCTGATCATTGCTCTTGCTTCCCTGCTTTACAATGCAGGCGATCTTACTGCCGTACATCAACAAATTCTTTGCGTTATTCTGGCTGGAATATTTGTTGATACCTTGTGTGTGTGTGGTTGTTTGTCCTGTGTGACTTTGTTGTCCAGTTTGGCTTCCTGTCCAGAGTGAATCCCACCTCTGGCCCTAATGTCTGTTGGAGATAAGCGCCACCGAAACCCCCCCAAGATCCACATGATGGGTCTATCCGTTGGGCAGTCAGTGCACTTTAGCACAAGCAAACAAAAAAAAACTTACTCTTTTTTTTATTCTGCCTGAATACACACCAGCTTTTATTCTACATTTTATGTCTTTACCAAAACAAAGCTACAGCTTTTCTTCTCGCCAGAGTTTTCTGAAGTTTCTCAGACACGGATATGTGACACTGCAATCCATTTTCTTTTAAAAACACAATTTTGCTCAACAAAGGCACAAACTCATGTAAGATGAGCAGGCAGCTCCAGTTCAGCTTTTATTATTCTATATGCCGTCCTGACCAACTTTTCAGTCTCGGAAAGTAAAGTTTGACTGTATGGATCACAATCAGATCATAAAAGCCTGCACAGGTAGAAATTTCTGATGTATTTTCCGCGGTAGATGGGAGCGAATAACCGACATTTACCGAGGCTTTCACAGAGAAAGAAGCAGAGCTGCAGATGGTATAAGTGAATCCTGATTATAGCACAACTCTTATTAAGCAGCACTGTAAAGGATGTTCTTGTTCGTCTGTTTTTGTTTACTGTGAAAATGGGATGATATACATTTTGTAGCCCTAACGGAGCTTCATTAAAGTTTCCATATTAACATCTTGATCAGTCTGGCATTGTTGATATTTTGTTCTCGTTATTCAGATCCATTAAATCCAAAAGATGATTGATGCAAGCCTTTCTTTCCTGAACGTCAGGGTAAAAGCTGGAAGCGGATCAACAGTGCCACCTAGTTTAGTGAAGAAGAATGCTCCTCTGTCTCTCTGGGGAGGGAGAGCAACCCTCTGCGTCTCAGGGAGCATTTAGTCTTCGTGGGAAGCCTTTTGATCTAATAGTCTGTCTATTCAGACTGATTGGCGTAATCAACGTGATTGACAGAGTCAGGTTCTGTCTGGTGTGTTGGTATAATTAGAAAACAAACACAAAGTCCTGACAGGGATGTACAATGATACATGTAGACGTAAGCACAGTATTGTTGGTTTAATTTGACCAATTCTTTTGGCTTTTTGCTCAGTTTTGTATAACTAACTTTTTTTTTTTTTTATCATCCAAATTATATTTCCACAATTCCTGGCATGACTCACAGGCCATAAAGGAAACTATGAACAACCAGGACCTTTTTAAAATACTATCCATGCAAATAGAAATGGGTCTTTTTTTCTTCTTTTTTTTTTACAATTTCCTTTAGAAAGTCTCTAAGTCCATTCTGTGTTAGTTTATTTAAGCTCCAAGTGTTTCGTAAAGTTTAGATCAGACGATGAAGTCCTGAGTCACACACAGTTAGGATAGAGGATCAGGAATACAAAGTCAAGTCCAGAATCAAAACCAACAATTCTGGAGACAAATCCTGAATGAAAGAACATTGTGAAATACTCAATTCGAAAGCCTCAAATATCTGGTTTCTCAGTAATTCAAGACATGACAACCCAAATGGTTTAAACCGAAGACAAGCAGACATTGTCTACCGTTTCTGAAGATGTTATCGAGGCTTGTAAACTGTAGTCAGGACAGCCACATTAATAGCAGAGTTAGGCTCACTAATGGGGAAAAGTCACATGAGTCGCAGGCTCTACCCTCCGTTCAGTTCAATGTCTGGGTTGTCGTCTAACAACGATGGCGAGAGCCATTTTAGTCATAGTGTGTTAAAAACAAATCCACTTCACAGGATGCTTAAGGCCGAACCAGTCCTGTTTTCAACCGTCACTGCCAGAGAAAAAGTCTCTTTCATTTTCCTGCAAAAATTTTCTCCAGAAAGAGGTTTTTAAAGCGGCTCTGGGAGAATGAATAAAAAGATAAGAAGATCTCAAATTCACTTGTGCGACACCCACTCACTGTGTTGGAAGGCTTTTACGAAGGACATTTTTCTGATGTGTTATTTCAGCAAAGGACCATCATCTTTTGTCATTATTCTTGATGTTTTTTTGGGGGGTGTTAGGGGGTTTGTCCTTTGTAACTTTACATTCGCTTTCTTCTGCCCGTCTCGAGAAATGTTATGTATGCAGATTGGAGAGCTCTCACTGCTTACCTAGAAAAAAGAAAAACCCCAAAGACAGATACACACATCTTGTTTGGATGTCAGTCAGGATTGTAACTTTTCTTCAGCATGAGACTTAACAAATCCACTGTGATGTTTTCAGTTAAATTATTAATGCCATTTAACCAAAGTTTTGAATCTCTTGTTTTGCTCTTTAGAAAATCATCTGTAAGAATATTTAGAGTAACTCAAGGAAAGCTGCGCTGTTAAAAAGTTTTTTTTTTGTTTTTTTTTTAAAAAGCTGCTAAATGGAGCAGTTTAATTTGAACCCTCATTCACAGACATGATTAGCTGGGTTTTTTTCTACGTGATTTTTAATTGTTGGAATCAGTGCAGTTGCTGAGGGCAGAATTAGATGGAGACACATAATCACCATATCACTTTTTGCTAGTGGTACTGTAAACAAATTGTTTCAGTTTTGTATTAAAAATGTTTTATTTTTGTTGGTCTGAGGCGATGTCATGTGTTCATTACTTGTAAGCGGAAAAATCATCGTAATCAACATAACCAAATGCTTGAAAACATCAGTCTTTGTGTAATTAAGCTGCATAGTTTTGATTCATTTGAGCTACTGAAATCAACAAAAGGGAAAATTCGCATTCAGCTCTCATTTGTGGCGCTAATTAGTACTTCTTGTATAATTATGCCTCTCCCGCAAAAAGGTTGTGCAATGAGTTTTCAAAAAAAAATAATAATAATAATAATTATTATTAGGGTATGAAGGACCACTACAAATCAATTTCTGTGCTGAATGATTCTAAATTCTGATCAAGTGTTAGCAAGAAGTGGTGACCCGCTGTGTGTCGCTGCTTGAAATTATACGATCCAAGCTGACCATTACCCAGCACTTTAAATCAAATCTTCAGAGTCCTAAAAACACTCAAGTTTTCCAGAAGGGCATAGTTCAAGTTACGAAGCCAATTACCTCATGAATAATTATCCATATGTCCTCGTGGTCCATCTGCTTTCGGTCCGCTGATCTGCGCATGTCTCCTCCCAGGAGCTTCACTGCGTAGCTCTGACACTTTAAAAGAAAAAAAAAACCTAATCTTTATGGATGGCTGCTCTGTCGTGAGCATCTGAAGTGATTTACAATTCTAATCTATGCAGATCAAGCTTCCCTTTTATTCCCCCCCTCACCGAGACTCTCTGTGACTCTCAAGCGACTCAACAGGACCTCTAGTAAATATAGCCGAACGGAGAGGGGAGAAGAAAACATCACGTTAAATGTTAAAACTACTCAGGGGGAGGATCAGTTCAAGAAGAATGAATGAAAATGGGATTATCTGACATGGCTGGGCTCGGTTTTGAGAACGATGTAACACCAAATCACGCCTGACATCTTTTGTGTATCGGTGTCACTAAAGGAAATGCCTTTGCCCTTGCGCTTAGTCGTGTTTTCAGAGCCAGAAGGAGATTGGAAAGAGTCCGGGAGGTTTGCTGGTGAAAAAAAAAAACAGCAGATGAATGTTGTAACTATTAATGGAAAAAGCTCTTAGAGACAGTAAAGCGCTTTTAGAGAAGCCACTCACGTATTGCTATGGTGAAAATGCCATTATGAGTTAATCGGTGTCGTGTCACGCTGCAAAGTGAGAGTAAAGGAGAAGAAAAGACGTGCAGAGTTCTAAAAAACCTTCAGTGAGACGGGTCAAGGATTCTGACCCATCTGATTATTGATACCTTTTTTTTTAAATAACTTTTATGCAAAACTGAATATACTTACAAAAAAAAAAAAATAGTGCAAGCCGAAAACACCATCATGTTGACACGTTTCATCTATAAGGCATAACTCGCACTTTCCAGAAAAGCATGCTATGGTCTTGACGCCTGGAGATAGTTAGAGACCACCAGTCAAACACCCCTTTATATTTATGGAGATGCATCTGCTTTGTGCATAGCCAAGTATGATAAAGATATAGAGGCTCTTTTTCTCACGTGGTCCGCGAATAATAGAAACCACGTTCAACTACGGTTGTGTTGGTTTGTGAACCTATTTTTAGTTATGTGCTCATCTTAGCTCACCGTTCCCAATTCAGTGAGCTCAAAACGCTGCTGCAAGGTTCCTAATGAGAAATAAAAGGAGAGGGAACATTTCACAAAGCAACATTTATCCTAGAGAATGTACCCTAACCCTACCTTCACTTCCTTCACTTAAGTGAAGGAAGGGTTTGGGGTTTGGGTCCATACCCCAAACCCTAAAACATCTGGTTTATAAAGACACAGATGCGTGAAATCTTTCTAAATGACACCATGATATTAGCTTTGGTAGATTTGTTTTTGAAAACGCCATGAAGAACTTTAAGGTCTTTGGTGGCTCAGAGTAGATAAACAAATTAACTGTGATTAACCAGTAAAATGATGGGTTCAGTTTCACCACACTTACTTGAGGCTGTTTGCTGCCAGATCAGTGTGATCATTGCTATCGACTATTTAATAAGACACTGAATAGGCCAAAACATCTCATATCTAGAGCTAAATAAAACCAATAGCAGATGAGAAACAAACACATCGATCCCTGTTTTCAAGGTTTTGGGATTCCACCGTAGCACTACGAGTGTCAACACCCACAAACAGAGAAGACATGGAATAGTGGTGAACACTATACCCCAGAATTTTCTCCAGAATACCAAAATTAACACAAGAACTCATCCAGGAAGTAGCCAAAGGTCACGTTAAAGCTCTGTTAAGGTCAGAGTCCGTGATTCAGGAATATTCAAGAACTCCAAAGCTGGATCTAACCCAGCACATGTGACTGACTCAAACAAAATACATAACAGAATCGAATCAATTTTTATTATTTTTTTTGTTTTCAGGAGGAAAAAAACATTCCAGTCGCCGTGAACCAAAAACTTGTATGTATCAAATTGAGTGCTTTTAAGAGCCCTCGATGCCATTAGAGGAATATTTGGAAATGACGTTAAATGGGCACTTGAACCAAACATTGTCCATTACGCTGACAAATACAGGAAAAAGAGAACAGATACCTGTCAACACACCAGTGGACCGCAGAGAAATGTTTCTTTAGCAAAGGAGGTTTTTAAGACTTGTCCGATTCCGGTTGTCCTCTGAGCAACTCAAAGCAGAGCCAGGAATACACAAGAAGCATGGATGAGTGCTTCAAATTCTAAACAATGAAGTTAGATGCAAGGGAGACATCATCAATTTGCCGGCAGCAGGTTGTAATTGTATCCTTCAAGGGGGGATAATACTCCCCAAGAGGTCATTGGATCTAAAAAACCTCTGAGAGAAGATTAAGTGAGCTGCTCTGTGTGAGAGCTTTCAATGCATTATGCATTGCACACAAAAAAAAAAGAGCCAGCATGCTAGTGGATCCTGCTAATGACATAAGTGGGTACATTTAAGTTAAGTCAAATTAAAGCAATCTTGTTATTTAGGCAGCACATTAACTAAAACAGACTTTGCTAAGATGCTAAAGGTACTTAATTTCTGTCTGGCCGTGAGAAATCACTCTGAATAAATGCACTGCGTGCTTAAAACAACACTACCAAATTAGTCGAGATGCACATTTATTCGATTTAACAAGCTTTTAGAAACCTGCTTTCACTGGGGGGGGGGCGTTTGCTGCTCCTCGCACACTGTGGTGCAGTGGCTCCCCCTGCTGGACAGCGCAGTTACCTTAAAAGTTTACAGCAAAGGTTTGGCTCAACTGTTCCTGACTGAGGAGGATATACATTTTTGGTGGGGGGTGAATGAAAAACAAAATGAGTGTAATGTTGAGTAAAAAGCATTAATTCCACAACATAAGACACCTGATAGCGGGATTTTTAAGAGTGTCACTAATGCAAAACAAAACAAAAAAAGACTGGAAACTGGAGTTGGAAAGAGGACGTCCCTCCTCTTCGGAGTCGCTCGTTGAGCAGTTTAACCAGAAGAGGTTGCTGCTCTCTCAAACATGAGACGCAACGGAGCAAACTAGACCTGGTCTCAAGTGAAAACAAAAAAGTAAATAAAGAAAAGAAGAAAAGAATGGAGAGTATATTTGAATGGAAACATTGGGAGAATAGCTGTGAATATCTCTTCTCTCATATCAAATACATGAGATTCATATTCCTTTTTTATGCACTTCTGTAGGATACTATTTAAAATGAATAATTATATATATATATATATATA
>NW_006800252.1:0-148882 GCF_000485575.1 Poecilia formosa | reverse complement strand
TATATATATATATATACACACACAATTTTACAGTAAGAAGAGTACTTTGTGTTTTTCATCGTTTCCTTTCGACTGTGCTCTTGCGCTTATTTTTGGGAGAAACTGTTAGCCTGTTTTCCTCTGCTTTTCTCAGCAGATGGTCGGGGTGGGCACTGGAAAAGAAAAGGTCTGTGGGAGGTGTTTTGACCTATCACGTTTTTCTCTTTGCAGCCACAGGAGCTTCTGCTGAAATGCTGCATTTGTGGGACTATCCAAGATTGGAACGTATGTTGCATTAAAAAGGCTGAAAGTGCTACTTCTACAATACTTTGCAAAACTAATATTTGCATCAAACTGTATGAACTTTAATGTTTCTACAGAATTAACTTCTACATGAACTGACCTACTGACCAAATCAAAAATCAAAATTGGCCAACTTTTTTTTCCTTCTGAGCTATTATGATTGGTGGGGGGTTTTTATTCGTTGAATGCATTAAGACTAAGACTTCCCACAATTTTCAATTTGAATGCATCAATAAGCAAGTACTTCACGACACTTTTTGTTTTAAGTTTTTTTTGTGTTTGTTTGTTTAAAATTGGATCAAATTTTTGAGACATGGTCAAATCTTGAAATTCCTTCACCTTTGTTGCCTGATTCAAAACGTTCACCTTTATCAATGAACTTATATCATAGTTTTTTACTTTTTTACATGGTATAGTGATAAAAGTACAAGAAAATAAAACAGAATTGATTAAAAATCAGAACCTGGAAGTCAGAACCTCAAAGAAAACATGAAATCAGCGTCACTCCAGAAACAACCCAATCGCAGCATCTGGATTTACAAAGAATCTTTAATGTGGTTCCAGATGTAACGACAAGACATTGAATAGTTTCACGCATTCACACCTTTACTTATATAAATATCTTATTGGAGATTACAAATGAAAAACAAACTGGATCATTTATGTCATCTGCTCAAAACAATAAAACGTTAGAATTTTAGTAATGGATGAGATAATCAGGTCCGGTGTTGTTCAGAAGTCATTAATGTCTTGATTTTTTTTTTCTTTTTTACAGTTATATAAAAACATTAATTGTCTGTCTGCTGTTGAACTGATTGTTCATTTGGTAACACTTTATTTGAAGGGGGTTGAATAAGACTGACGTGACACTGTCATAAACATGACATTACTGATATAAATTTGTTATAAAAGTATTACTGATTTCACTTTAAAAATTAGGTAACTTTATGTTATTAAAGGTAAAGTTTAAACAGTAATGATTTCCTGGTTAATGTCAAGTTGTCATAACAAAGACATTTTGAATAATGTCAACTTTGTATTAAAAGTGTCATGATTTACCGAATGACGCTTTATGACAACAGTCATAAATATTCATGAAGACTTATTCATGTTCATGACAGGTGTTATGTCATGTTTATGACAGTGTCATGACAGTCTTATTCAACCCCCTTCAAATAAAGTGTTACTGTTCATTTTGACGTAGCTCATATAATACAAGTACATTCAGGTATTTAGCATGAAAATACCTGTGGCTAGGCATAAGCATTACTCTAGAGGGCAGCCGAGTTCTCCCAATACTGTCTTTGTTGTGTGTTAAATATGCAACACCAGGGATTAAAGGTAAGCACGCACCACCTTGACTCTGTAGTGACAGGAGTCAAATTCTCAACAATATTTTGCAAGGAGCTAAATTCATTTTATTCTACTGATTTGCCACTGTTGTCACCCCTCCTCGACTCACCACTTCCCTTCCTCCTTTACTTTGTGCCTCTCTATCCTTGTCATATTTGTCTCTCTATAGTTGTTGTGGCCTCTCTAATTTTGAGCCTAAACCAGATAAAGGTCCATGCTGTTAATTTAATAAAGTCATCTGTTGTGGAGCAAATCTGCCAGCGACACTGCTCAGTATCCATTCCCACCTTTGCTGCTTGTACGAGTTGCCAGGACAGGACATAGGCTGAAACGATAAGCAGAAAAGGGACTTTTGGATTTCCAAACCAATAATAATAACAATTTCCTTGCATTAAGCAATCAAGATGTGTAAACTGGACGTGACTGAACTCATCGTTATAAAGATCAAAACGCCACATGAGACTTGCGGGGTGTGTGTCTCCGTCTCAGAGTTTAGATAAAATGAGAGACCTGAGCTCAGTGTAAGAAAAGGGCCTCAGAAAAGCAGCTGAACCAACTCTGAGCTCTTTACGCACCGCTGTGTGGTCAGCAAGGTGGCATTTAGGGAGCGCAGGAAGCAAGCTGACTGCACTGAATCTCCCTTCCTCGGTGCTGCAACCACATCAGACTATGAGGGGAAATGAAGAAGGAAAGCAAAGAAAGAAGAAAAAAAGACAGAAAGAAGAAAGAAAATCTCAAGTAAGGAATTGAGAGGAAAAGTGGGAAAAGCAGAGCGAGGGAACAAGGAAGAGTCAAAGAGTTTGACAGAGATGAGAAGGAGGGCTGAGCGCTAGCTAGAGACAACGTGGCAGGAGGTTTCCTCTGACGGGATGATGGGAGGCTGGGTTCATCTGAGGATGAGACCTGTGCAGCTCTTCACGAAGTTTGCTGCGACTAAACACTCATTAACTTTTAAACTGTTGTTTGCGCTGAATCTGATGCGATAATTATCAGTCTTTTAATGTAAATTTCACTGTCCAAATAAACTCTGGTAACGTGCACTTCAAGTCGATAAATCCTCAAACGAACACAGACCTCGTCTCATATCGAATGCTTGTGTACAATGTGTCTCCAAAGTCCTCTTCTATATATCTTTTTTTTTCCCTCCCTGCAGACCTGAATCGCAATATTGTGGTTGTCCTTTTTAAAAGTGAGCATCCTGTTTACCGCCGAATAAAGACGATTTGACTTGAATAAATCAGAGGCCCGTTTAAGGTCAGAGAAAATTGCTATATACATCAAACTCAGAAAAACGGTGGAGAACAGCTTGAATTAAGCAGCGTGACCTTTGTTCTGTGACTTGCTTAAGAGCTTCTACTTGTTCTTAATCCATACTGACCTTATGTCAAGCAGAAAACTCACACAGCAGATTTAAAAGGCCAGCCAGGGGTAAAGTAGTACATGCTCAAGGTGAAAGATTCGAAAACTTTTAAATGTGTTACGTGAATTATGTGGTGATATTGCCACAAGTTTCGACAAAAATGAACTCCGTGCTTTTCGCGGAGGAACTGCAGAGCAGACAGCACATAATTGTAGGCTGCACTTCTCCCAGGCCCACCTTTCATTTTTCTCATTATTGCCTTGGAAATGAGGGGGGATTCACTCAACGTGCAATCACTGGCAACGTGTCGGTAACAAGCAGGTATAAGTGGCTCCCCCGCACGCTTTTTACAGAGCAGACGTCGGATCTGCAGCTTTGAAGCTCTGAAGTCTTTGTGCATTTCTATCGTAGCTAAGCTTTTGTTTAATCAGCGGCGCATTGTTGATAAAGAAATCCAGAGTAAAAGTGTGTCTGTGAGCTTCGAGTTTCAGATTTGAATTGTGATTTCAAAGTTTTTCTCTCAACATTATTCAACAATGTTCAAAAATGTCATTGGTCTTAGTGTAGAAAATGTTGTATAGTTCATGTGTATTGAGTTGAAGGATAAAACATTTACTGTATGCTTTCACATCAGGACACAAAAAGATGTTTTGCTGTTTAGTTTGTGTTTTTTTTTTTGTATTCATACATAATTACTGCCAAGCTATCTTCAGCTGAAAGTACAATGTTCTTTTTACAGGGTACCACCGCACCCAGTTGGTTGGATAATTATTAGCACAGTTAATAAGAAAGTAGGTTAGACAGTCCTGCTGTAGGAGCCACTTCAAACACTTAGCATGTTTTGGAGAGTGAATTTTCATTAGCACAGACAGAGAACGTGCATGGTGTAGTATGAGATCAAGCAATGCTACTATTTCATCAATGTTTCGCAACAATGAGATTGATGTCTACATTTAGTGTAATGCTACAAAATTTGTTTGAAGTTGTTCCAAAATTTCATGGCAGGCTGGAGAATCACAGTAGCTGCTCTGCTGCTTTTGCTTTACTTTTTTTGGATAGTTGGGAATAGGTCCGTGTTAAAATATACAACATTAGGAAGATTTAACTAAACGGTTCGCAAAAATATTAAACTCTAACAGCTCAGTGTGACGACTTAATAAATATCTCTGCAAGCGTAAAAGTATTTATTAAAAAAAAAAAAACCTCTAGTTGGTTTAGCAACAACAAATTAACACAGTTGTAAAGAATGATATTAATAGCTTTTAATAAGAATAGCAAACTTTAGTGCTTTACCACCCAGACGACGACGCAAACTGGTAAGCCAATCAGAATCTGGTGAGAAAATGAGAAAATGGCTCAGAAAAAAAACCAGGTAGTGATGTTAGCACTGGAAGACGAGGCGCGGGGAAGGGTGAGAATATGGCGGCAGCAAAGCGAAAGGCTCAACGAGGGAGGAGGATGAGGAGTGGCCGTAAATGCGGGTTTCTTTGTCTCCTCCTCGTCTCCCCTCCCTTCAGTGAAAGTAATGGAGTCCACAAGAGAAGCCACCTGTCTTTTCCTCTGCCTGAAGGTGGGTTGTCATCTCTTCCATGAGAAGAGATGACAACCCTCATCCAAGATCCACCTGAGAGGGTTGTTCCCACCTCCTCCCACCCTTTGACCCCCCAGATGAGCAGAGAAAGACAGTAAAGATCCATCGGCTCTTTGGCTACGCAGGGTCCGGCGCCGGCTCCGTGCCTTCTTAAGTGTTTTGTTCCACTCTCACTGACCAAACTGCAGGCTGAGACAATCCAGCAGTAGGAGCCTTAGCACAAGAAACCGGGTGGAAAGAGAGGGGAAAAATAGAAAGGAGGGGGGATGGGGAAGGAGACGTTTGGACCTTTTAAGTGTCTGTGGAAAATGAATCACGGGGGCCGGCACAAGGGGAGATCCAGAGAAGAAACACATCTGGCCGGGAAGAAAAAAAAAAAACGAAATGAGAATAGGTCTGAGAATCCAGCAAAAAGAAAAAAAAAGACTTTTTTCATGACCTAAATATGACATTTGTGACTTTTAGACGTCAAAGTGCGTCTTCAACGAAACGATTGATAAGAAGGAATCAGGGAGAAGATGAAGAAAGGAGACAAAACGACATAAAGACTATGAAGGAAGCAGACAGTCTACAGAGTAAGACGGGATGAAGATGACAAAACGGAGACTTTGAATTGCCGACTTTGAGGTTAATTCCATGTTATTCTAAAGTGGAGATGCCCCGCCCTAAACACAGACCTGTCTCCATCATAGACGGGCAGAGGCAGGGAAATACGAGTCAAAGCTGCCAGCTCTCTGCTCTCTCTGGCCGCGAGGGCTTGTCATTATGACTTTTTTTTTTTCTCCCGTTCCCTTTTAGATGAGGGTAAACGCCAAAAGTAGCAGAAAGTCTGAGTCAGCCACGTCACCTAAGCAAAAACGAGAAGGAAAAAAAAGATCAATGTGTATGAAATTGTTAATTAAAAAAAAAATCTCCATATGAATTTTAAGTTAGTTGCATGCTTTTGTAACGCAGTTGTGTTTTGTGTTTTTCTGTCTCTTAAAGGAACCTTAAGAACTTTTTTTTTGCGACCCCACTCTGAAAAAAGAAGATTTCTGAGATTATTCAGTCCAACCGAGATATTCATGATTATCCTAGAATATAATCAGAGTTACTATTGTACATCTATAGATTTGTCATCCAACAACATTTGTAATACATATTGACCCATTTGGCATTCAACAAGAAACGCATGTGCTTTTTTTTCAAAGTTCAGAAATAATTATTGCCACAGGGCGTGATCAAAAGACGTGGAAGAGGAAAGAAGAAGAAGAAGATCCTGTTGGATTCCAGACATGTTGGAAAAAGTCCAGATCTCTGAGGCTGCAGGCAGCAGACTGCAATGCAATGCATTTAAGGTTTTTAACCGGATTCAAATACAAATCTGAAACTTATGCTCTTAAAATACGACAATCAGAAAGAAATTGTCTTTGTGAATATTTGCTTTACCTTCTTTCGTTCTCTTCTCGTCAAAAGGAAAACAAAGTGATTGATTGTAACTCTGCATTTCTACAGCACAGCATAGCACAGCTGAAACTTTCATGAAACTCAGAGTAACTCAGGTTACTCTGCCAAACCGACCAGGTCGTTTCTGCAGCTTTTTCCAGAACTTACCGGGCTACTTTTTTCTGAACTTACCTCGTACCTGTCCAGGAAGTTCACTAGACCTAAGGAGCCAGTGAGTACCATGACAGTTCCAGTACTTAAAGATCAATTTCTAGAAGTTACAAAGTACTTTCCAGATCTCACCAGCTACTTCGATGAAACGTTTAATGAACTAAGTGGGGGTTTTTGGGTTTGTTTTTTTTTTGGGAGAGTACTACTTACTGTTCAAAATCTTGCCAGGTGCTTATCTGGGACTAACTGACCACTTTCCCAAAAGTTACTAAGTATTTTTTCAGCACTTAAAAGGTATTTTCTAAAACTTACCAGACACTTTTTTGGGACTTTTATGTAACTTATACTACATATTACTTTCCCAGAACTTATCTGGTATTTCCTGGAACTCAGTGGTTGCTTTCTGTAACTTCCCCAGATGGTTTGTAGAGGTTACTTTCCAGAACTTTCACACTTTTTACCAATACAGTAAGCACAGTAAGACACAATGCAGATCTAACTAAATCCAATGTCCAAAAAAAAAAAAAGCATAAAATAAAACCACAACTCTAACAAAATCAGAAACGAGTTGGAAAAATAAAGATTAAGATAGTGAAAATGTTTGCTATTTTGAAATTTGATTGGTATTGTTGCAGAGATACTTGCAAATATTTTACAATTCCTCGGCCTCACTACTGCAGTAACAGCCTTGGGGGGTGAGGGGTGTGAACTCCTCCCCCCGCAGCCGAAATGCCCGTGTTCTTATGTGTACATGCGCGAATCAGAGCGCGTGCATTAGCAGAACCAACATCATGGGAGCAGTGAGAGGAAACGCCAGAGTCCTGCTCCCTGTGGTCTCTCTGTCTGACACAGACTGAGAAAACACAGTAACACGACCGCCTGAGTGGCAGACATGCTCACCTGTGCACGTGTGTGTGTGTGTGAGTGTGTGTATTAATAGGTGTGTGAGCAGATATTCTTGTGTGAAAAGAAGAAAACTGAGCTCAGTTTAGCTTGCAGGTTCCGATAATGAATGCCTCTGCGGTTTCAAATGTTTTCTTCATTTCTGCAGAAGCTCCTGAGCAGACTGAACGTCTGCAACAGGAAACTGACACTCAAAGTCGCAGACCACCCCTCAGTGTGAAGGTGCTGGCTGTATTTCACAGTTTATTGGACAGTGCCATCCTTTCTTCTGTTTAAAACCACCGCAGCTTCAAAGTGATGCAATCAGAGCCTCGGGAGATTTGTGATCACAGGCAGAGGCAATGCTTCACTGAATCAAAGGGGGGTACAGGGGGGGGTCGTTTTCTGAGGTTAATTCAGTCTTCTGTTTTCATTCTTACCCTTGAAGCTCAAAGTGGAAACTTCCTCAATGCAGCTCCATGTCCTTCAAATAGGGTGCAAATATTAAATTACACCATCCAACAGTTGGAAAGCTGCACCATCTCATACATCATATGATTTTTGATATTAGTCTCAGATTCACTGGACGTTACTTTATATTTAGGACAGAACTTAGGTCTGTGTTATATCCAATTCAGCATCAATAATCTTTTGTGAACATTTTCTTTTAAGATCCTTTCAGCTTTGTGATCCACCAGTATTGCTAATATTTAATATATTACTGGCATGTCACCGACGCATTACATTTTTAATTGCATTTCACTCTTTCTCATTTATAAAAGTTTACAATAAACCATCTTTTTAACACGTGTGTCTTGCTCTTGTACTAGAAATGCAACCAGCTGTCATGGCCATGCTGAAAAAAAAAAAAAAAACTTCCCTCAGCATGATGATGTCACTGCTGTATTTACAGTGGAGATGGAAATGCTGGGATTAAAGTGACATCATAGGCCAGTTGATTACAAAGAGTTTTATTTAGGAGTTTTAAATCAAAGGGAATTGAGTAGAAATGCACAACACAACTTTCAGGGTTTTTTTTAATCTGTTGAAAAGCAGTTTCTTATTTTTTTTTCATAATCCTGTTGAAACGTTAATGATACTTCATGTACTCTAGGCCTTGAGCTAGTGACGACAGAACTTGGGAAAGTGAATGTTTATTCACTTTATTCTTTTAAAAAAATGTGCACTGCCCTCAAGTGGAATATAAATTATTACTAAATTATTGAAAGCCGGAGAAAAATTGCTGTTTATTTTCTGCTTTGCCCGTTTTGTTTTTTTTATCTCTCTTCATTTGAGCGTTCAGACACAAATGAAAGCAAAGTGAAAGACAGACAACATGTTAGGTTATAATTTATAGAAATGAAAATCAAAATGAGAAGTTTGGTTGTGATTTGAACCTCCCAGGAAAAAAAGGGGGTTAAATTTAGGCACAAGAAGAGCTTAAATAAAATAATAAAAATCTTGCTTCTTCCTTTCTTTCTTCCCTCCTCCATCCTCCAGTTCCTGCAGAGGACACGTGGAAGAATTTTTGGGTCGTCATAAAGTTTTTGAGTCCAGCAGGGAGGGTGAAAAAAAAAAAAAAAAAAAGACAAAGCAGGAATGAAAAAAAATCCTGACTCCGCCTCAGCATTATGACTGGCTGCAAGAGATCGTCTGGTCAACAAACTGAGCAGCAACAAGAGCAGACACTCCCTGAAGCAAAGAAAAAAAAAACCTATGTGTGTGTGTTTATGCTGCGAGGAAAGATGGTAGGAATCCAGCGACAGACAGACAAGTTCTGAATATTTTTACTATGCAAAGTGCTGAATTTGAAGTTTATTCTGAAAATCTGTTAACTGAACTTCATTCTTGGATGTGAAAGTTAGAACCCACTAAAGTCACATATGAAAGTGTTGGTGAGTCAGACTAGAAGTGAACAAACCCTGGAAGAGAAGTGCTCTAATAATGTGGAAGCATCACTATTGTAGCACATTGATTAACCGCTCAACAAAATAGTTTGTTTGGCGATTTGCCACAGGTGCAGGATGAAGCCTGATTTAGCATAATCAGACACTGGGAAATATGGTTCACCTGCAGCAATCTGTGATCATGTGCATTTCATTTGATCACCATCTGGAGTCTGTAAGCAAATAGTTCTTCCAAGCTGTGCAGAAACGGTTCCTTGTTGTGTGTTGGGACAGCTTTTAGGGCTTAGATTTGATTAAACTTTGTAATAGCGACACCGCTGCAAAGCTGACTTACTAAAATGCCATACTGGAGCTACAAAGTTCACACTTGTTCAGTCAGCAGTGAAGAAAGTGTGTTTCTGAAGGAAATAAAACTCCAACAGAATTAAAAGGCAGCAATCTGGGGGTTTGTACTGGAGAGTCATCAAACATTATAAAGTAAAAATAGCAAAAATATTCTGGAACCCCCAGTAAAAATATGTGAAAATTCTTATATTAAATTAATTTTTATGGGAGTACTATTATTTAACTGGAAAAAAAAAAGTACAAACATCAGGCCTTTAATGTGAGTACGTCAAGTAAAAGTAGAAAAACTCACACGTTAAAAAATTACATTTTTATTTTTTTTTTTATTTTTTTTACAAAATTAAGACTTAAATTTCTTTGCTCTAATGAACTCTTGGAGTTTGTCCATGGTGTGACACAGAGGCACATTAATTTTTAATATTTCTATGAGCAAGTGCTCAAAACGGGGAGGACGTAACATTCGTGTAAGTCGGATGTTATAATGTTCTTAAATCGGGTCACGAGGAGTGAAGACGGTGGCAACAGAAAGGCGTTTTGATCACAATCGGTGTTTATTTTGAGAATTTATTTTTCCTGTTGATTTGAATTCATTCAAGTGTGACCTGGTGACAAAGCAGCACTAAATTCAGTCCAAAGGTAATGAAAACACTTATTCAGGATTTTCTCCAAACTGAATGACTGAATATTGTGTGAAGCTTTTTGTGGTCGTGTGAACTATAAAAGCACTTTACCATGCTAACTGATCATCTACCGGTTAGCATGGTGGTTCTGTGCAGAAAGCCTTGAGCAACCTAAAATCTCTTTATAATTTGCCTCATGGGAGCCAAGCTCTCTGATAAATGCATGATGTTCCTGAATAATAGTGTATTCAACCATTTTATTGCACTTTTTTTTTTTTTGATAAAAACAAAAACAGATAAACGTCAGATATAAACCCAAGGCCCCTGCAAAGTCGAATCAGCACATATTTCCTCTTCCCTTTATCTGCTATCGTCTTTGAAATAGGTCATGTACACCACAGGTTGACAAAGTAGAGCAACACCAACACTTGAAATTCAAACTCAACTTTAGATTTCTACATTTTTTTGCTCTCAATAAAACATCTTTAGCCTCCACCTTTGCGTTACAAGTGTAACTGATGTATAACATAAACAGCACCGACCCGGTTATGGAGCCTTAAGGGCTCTCACGGGATTTTCAACTGATTTGTGCATTCATTCGTTGCGCGCGCATACACAGGAATAAATTGATGACGTCTAAATAAGTTTTCCGATTGGGTATTGAAGTCTTTCTCTGTTTCTGACATTGCGTTAGTTCATTTTCTTCCTCGTGTCGTTTATCTCTGAGCCTTGACTCATACAAGCAAACAAAACAAACAAACGAAAAAAAAAAACGTGTGTTTCTCTTCAAATCTGACTCAAGCATCACATCTGTTTGTCATTGTGAACTGAGAATAGAGAAGCAAAACATTAGAGATCGGTAATGAAATCGGTCTCAAAATGAAAAGATGCAAAGGTAACTGTTGCAGCAAAGGTTGGCTGACAATATGCAATGCGAAGAGGAGGAATCAGAGAAGCGATGTGAAGGAAAGCAGAGGCAGTAACCAGACACAGAAATCTCTCAGTGGACGTCAGCCAGCAGGCATGTACTAATGCTTCAGCTATGTCATGGGCTGCCTCCTCTACCTCCTCCCTTCTCTTTCTACCCCTTCTTTTTTTCAACCTTCCTCTCTGACTTTACCCAGCCCCCTCTCTGAGCTCAATCATACCCTGATTTCCATCACTTTCTTAACTCTGCAGTCACCCAGCAGCTTCTGACTCACGCCGTCGATACAGACGTCTGGCACATGCCTTGTATGTGCGACGTCATCACAAACAAAAGTCGGTTACTTTGTGAAGCTTCTCTCTCCAAGAGCTTCGGGGTGAAATTATTGCTCTGGGATCATCCAACTTCCACCGTTTGTCAAAGCCTCAGCAGAAAAACAGGCTAGCAAAAGCCATGATGGTGATTTTCCGTTAAAGCCCTGAGAAGCCAGTGGGAGAGAGAGAGTGGGAGGGGCCAGACAAAAGAAGCTGGAAAAAAATAATACAAGCATCTGTAATTCTCTGCAGGAATTTCTTCCAACATCAGCCAGACCTCTAAATGCAGGAAGCAGATGAGGGTAGCGCTCGCTACTCACTGGCCTTCAAACACAAGACGAACCTTACTTATGGGCGAATTTAGAAGAGGAAAAATTAACATTAGTAACAATCTGAAGGTTGGTTTTATTTATGCAAAACTGCAAGACCAATCCGAGCGATGCTGTGAATTCAATAGTTTTACTTGCCGTCGAAATCAATTGTTTTTGGTTGCAGTAGCTACAGTAAAAAACTTTCATGTAACAGAAAGACACATTTTGGTCAGTCTTCTCACGCCGCGTGGGATGATGTCATCGGGTCGCCAAAATAGCCACCAGGTTGGTAGGGGGTGCAGACTTTACTAATGAGGGTAATGTGGGAACGGCAGCCCCCGCCACTTTAAGACTCACGTGTCCACCATATGGCTCCACCAGGATTTAATCTGTTCCAGGTGCTCAGTGAGACTTTGTTTTTTTTGTGTGTTTTTTTGTTTAAAAAATGTTGGTAATCGTCTTTCACATGCACAGAAGCACAAATTCGCGCATCCACGTGTGACAACAGGAGCACAGGAATTTGATCAAGGATTCATGTGCAAAGATGAAACCTTCCTACCACAGCAACGCTTGTCGTCAATTTTTAATGGAGTATGCAGGAAACATAAAGCACCTCAAGCTGAGCTACGAGGGAACTAACTCTGGGAAAGAAATATTATGTCAGCAAGTTGCATTTATTTAACATTGCTGTTATTACACTGGAAAATTGCTGCTTCCAGTAACAATTACTAAATTATGACAAATTTCTTTTTTTCTTTTTTTTTTTCTTTTTTTGGATTCTTGGATTACCAGTATCTGGTCCCGGCCTTCGCTACACAGCAGCAGCTCCAACCACACGCCGCCCTCAGGCCCGGGCAGCTTTTAGGACTCTTATTAACACACTAACTCCCAAACAAACTACATGCATGTGGTTATTGTTGCTCAACAGGAACTCACCTGGGGTTTTCCTCCTGTAAACTCTATATTTACCTATTAGTGCACTTGACACTGCTAATTAAGTACCTAATCCCATTGCTATAAATGGATTGCTACCCAAGAACACACATCTGTTACAGATTATATCCTCCAAACTAGAAGTTGAAGGTTGGAAACAGACATTAATCTTAAAATTGAAAACCATTTGTTGTGGTAACGCATGTGCATATGCAGAAATGGACAGATTTGTTACCCCGCCTCCCCAGGTACAGTTGTCTAAACAGAATAAAAATTAATTAATCCTTTATTGCGGTTGCATGGCGATAAATGGTAATAAATTAAGCCAGATAACCTAGGAATATCAGTGGAGAGAAATCTACATGTTGAAAAATAACTGGCTTTAGTTAAGTCACAATTATTGTTGCCTTTAAAAGTTATATTTTTATTTTTAAAAAAGAGGCATATTTATGCTTTACCTTATAAGTTGATCTGACTATCTAAGAGCTTCAATTAAGTGACTTTGCTGGGATATTGATACGATGTGACACAGAGGCAAGTTTTGCTCTTCAAAATGTAAAAGACATTCCCTAATTCAGCCGTGCAGAGACCACTAAAGGGGCAGGTGCTCAAAAAAAAAAAGGGCGCATCTAACTGCATTTTAGGACAGAATGTTAACAAAGCCACACAGCTTTCAGAGTTTAATAAACAATGATAAATTACAAAACTGTGATATATAAAATCAAGGCTAAGGAAAATCTCTATATAGAGCGTACAACTATGCATATGTAAGATTGTATTCATAATTTCTTTCTGCAGGTGTATTTTGTTATAGGAAAGTATTGCTAGACACCAGACATATTTTGTCTTTACAGAATTACACTATTAAAAATATAAACAAGGGCACAATGTAACCTTTTAGTGACTGTAATCTATGAAACAGAGCTGCCTGTTTGCTACACTTGCAGTGGAGATGAAGATGGTCCATTCAGGAAAGCAGAGCTGCATCAAACTTTAAAGTGGAACTGCAGAAAAAATAAACAAAACAAAAGCAAAAAATTAATTGTTAATGCATGTCACCATGAGAAAACCCTACTGAGTTTTGCTTAAAAAAAACTTTTTTGAAAATTAAAATCAAATTTTTGTCTCATGAAGTAAAAGAATTATTTGCAAAACAAACTTATTTGTGCATGTCAGAAATCTTTTCTCGCTATTCTAAGTTTTTGTTTGTGACTCAAAGTTTTGCTTGTGATTCTCACATGACGTCGTGGGCAGGGCCCAAAATATTTCTAATGTGTGCAAATAAAAATTTATGTTTGGCAAATAACTTTTTAAGTTCACGAGACAAAAATGAGTTATTTAATTTTTTTAAAAAAAGTTTTTTTAAACAAAACCTTTTGTTTAAAAAAAAAAGAAATCATTCCAAAAGTTTTGATTACAATTTTATTTTACTTAACTGAGGTTAGTTTTTTGTTTTGTTTTGTTTTTTTTTTTCATTGAAAAATTGGGAAACAAATTTAACTTCATACTCTGCGAACCAGACCCTAAACTTAAAGTCTAGATTGATTTTTTCCCCCTTCATTAATGACATGCTTTTATTGGACAATACATACATTATCCATTATCCAATACATACATTATAGGATAATGTATGTATCGATTATTACATACATTATATCTGCCATGGTAATTCAGGGTGAGTTATTTTTAATTCTAAATTAATATCCTTGTTGGACTTTTATTTAAGTGCTATTTTCTTTCAAGATACATTTACCTAACGCTAGAATAAATTCTATGTACATTATGCAGCAAAGGAAATTAGCAGAACGGACATTTATCCATTATGGAGATGACAGGTTTTGGACAGGCGATGTGCCCCTATGGACCTTACCAAGCTCCGCCTAGAAACGCCCCCTAAAATCCCACGTGGCTGCATGTCTCACAAACAAAGCCTTGCGGAGCTTAGTTTCTATGTAAACATGGCGTCTTTCATTTCGACTGACTCTCTACAAAGTATTTCTGAGTCGATTAATGTAGCATTTCTGCCGGATTTTCACAAAATATCAGCCACGACAATGGACAGGGGAACCAACAAGTTCATGTCATCTTTTTTGGACGACATCAAGGTGTTTGAGCCACGCGATGCCTCCAACATTGTGCGCGTCACAGCGAAATGCTACCGGTCGATGAGGAAAACACCAGATCCTCACACCCTCAGCATAAATATAGCTGTGGACAAGATCACTGATGCCTATTGTTCTTGCAAGGCTGGGTAAGTCGGGCATTCATAGTTTTGAGAGTTACTTTTGAAATCAGTGATTTCTGTTGTTGGCAAATGTTTGAGTGTGCCTAGGCCTGATACTCTGTGCTAGCGTGGCTAACACGATTACAGTTTAGTAAAAAGCCTTTCCAGGTCAAATAAAATTTTTAATGTGTGTCAGATACGGTACATATTGCATATTGATCTGTTCAGCTAACGTAAGACTGTGTTACAGACAGGCTTCAAGGTGTAGAAGTTGTATCGGTACTGCCATTATGCTGTACTTAGCTAAAATGTTTTCATAATGGATGTTTTTATTACTGAAGCTGTAAAGCAGAATCTCAAATGGATAAACAATCACTCAAAATATCCCCATTCACTAAACACAAAGAAAGCAAAGCAATAATATTTACACCAGCACACACTCCTTTGTTCTTATTGATCCTACGATGGTTGAGCTGCAAATGCGGTCGTGCACAAGCTTTGATCCAAGCTAGGCTTTCCGTTTCAGATTTTGGAAATCTGTAAATTTTAGTTCCACAAATACGATCAGGATACCTGACATCGCCTGTACAGATACCCCACTGACAGCGGAGAACCATTCTTTTTCGAGTCCTGACGCAAAAACTTTCTGCCGGTCTGCTAGTCCACAATGTACATTGGCATGTGTTTACTACTGTAGCTTGTGTTAGTGAGACGGTCACGCACGTGGTAACTGCGCTGTGACGTGAAATGGGCATTAGCCAATGAAACGCGGCCCCTGTGGTAAGGTCCATTGCATAAGCGATACTGAAGAATAACTGCTATCATTAATGATACAGGGAAGAAGCATTTTTGTTATCTTGCTTTGCTAACAAAGTCGTTAGCTAGCAGCTAGCTAATAGCACAACAACGACAGCCTGCATGATAAAAATACTGAATGATAGATAAGAACAGTTTTTCCTCACCTGGCTGTCTCCTCCCGCTCAGTAGTTCTTCAGAGAAAGGCAGACCCAGAGGCCTGTCTGTGTCTGTTGTATTTCATTACCTCTCTGCTTAAACCGATACTCCGTGCTGAAGCAGAAACGATACTTCAACATTTTCCGTTAGCAAGTCTACTCCACTTTATTCACCAAAAACGTTTTTTTTAATTCACCAAAAACTGTTCTGTAATCTGGAACGTTCACTACGTTCAGCTCCAGTTAGCCGCTTTATCTCACTGCGCGAGAGGCAATAGCGTCATGCGTCACGGGGAAAAGGTCAAAGGTAACAAGGTGATTATTATGTTGTTTTTCTTGAAAAAAAAAACACAACAAAAAAAACAAATGAATTTAGTACATGTTATGTGTCAGAGGCCTTAGGAAATAATAATAATAAGTAAAAAAATAAATAAAAAATTGACCAAAAGGGCACTTGGGGGAAAGGAGCAAAAGGGGCAGGTGCTCAAGCACCCCGAGCCCCCCCTTTGCTCATGCCTGCCCTAATTTGAAACAAATCTCAGTCTGAATCTCAGGACCAGAATGTGCAACGCTGAAATTAAAAGGAACTGCTTGGATACAATTTTTGGTACATTTCAAAGACAACAACTTCATGTTTACACTCTAATATTTGATCTGTGGGGATGGATTCTCACTGATGCCCACACACATAATATAAATTTTAGGGTCCAAATATTACAAGTTGATTTAAAAAGGGAAAGAAAAGCTTGAGAAAAATGTTGGTTAATTGTAATCGATATTGTCATCTCTATCTTAAACACAAATACCTGAATTGAATCTTTCGCCAATATCAGGTAATCCGTGTTTATAAGGAGGATGGTAAGAGAGGTAAAAATAAAATAAAAAATCCCCTTAGCTCAATGTTGGATGCTGTGTAAGTGGTTCTTTTTCAAAGACACTGGAAAACTTATACAGAAAAGTTTTTAAAAATATATGTATGAAAATCAGAATTCACTGTTTTAGAGAAGTTTGATGATCCAAAGCGCATACCCAAGTCTCACAGCCATTTCACCCCCGTGGCAGAGATCCCGTAGAAAACCTAAGATATGCACTAAATCTATTCCATTTTAAATGTTTTAGACTTAATTTTGCGTACAAGTATTGTTATATATGTAAGCATCATTATCACATACCAGAATATAAGTGTACAGTAGGTGCTTGTTTTGGAGAACGATGCTGTCGTTATTTCAGATCAGTGTTGGTTAAAGACATTGCAGATATTTTGAACCAGGTACTCGTTCCTACACTAACACTCCAACATAAAACAACAAAAATAAAACTCATTTCATTCAAGTTCAAGCTCAGAAATAAAGCTTTTAGGAAGTGACTCTCTCCGCGAATGAGCTTAAATTTCTCTTTTTGAGATCTCTGCATGTGTTTTCTCTGGACAGCAACCCTAACATTTGGATGCAGACAAACTGCAATTCAGGCAGAGAGGAAAAGACGAACCGAAAAGCAGAACGGCCCAGAGAAACAGGAGGAAGAGCAGGAGGTTTGGTGAAGTAGATTTTCATGTGAAGAAAGTGGAATGTAATCTGAGCAACCTTTAGGGACAGAGAAAAACTTTTTCCATTCATCACAGAAAGGAAAAGACCAAGTAAAAAAAAAAAAAAGTGTTTTTGCTTCGTTTGATATTCATTTTATTATTATAACACTCAAGATACCTTAGATATACCAAAGCAAGTCTGCTGACAACAGCTTTATCTGGCGTTGGTCTTCCTTCGGCTGTGACGGTGTCTGTTTCTCTCAGCTCAGGCTTTCCCTTTGCAGCCGCCTCCCAGCCCCCTCTCTCCCCTCGTAGGTTTGCGGGTGGAAAAAGCGACACTGCTGCAGACTGAAATGAAAAAGATAACGGCGCTCCCAGACAGAGCAATCAAGTGCACACAAAAGGAGAAGATTTCAAAATCTGAGCTACATGCTACATAAAATACGGTGGTGCTGTATTCCATTGCCTCATCAAATAAAATAAAAAATAATAGAAAAAGACACACAGATGACCTGGTCTGTGTGAAAAAGGGACTGTCCCTCATCAATAAGCAATTCATTTAGTGGTAAGTGATTATGTTTTTTTCAGGCTGGTATTTTAAGATGTTGCTTCAAATTTCCACATAATGTTCTTTGTTCACGGTGCCATGCGTTTTGTGAAATGCACCAGTCCTTCCTACACCAAAGCACCCACACAACATGATTCTGCAACATATACATCACAGTTGGGATGATGCTCTATAGGGTTGCAATCTAACCCTTTTTTTTCCCCAGGAAATGAAATAATACCAATTATGACCAAAGATTTCGTTCTACTTTCATTGGACCACTGGATATGTCTTTGAAAACAAAATATTTCTCCTGGTGTTCCTTCATAAAATTCAGTCAAGCTTTTGTATGTTTGTCTTGAAATAATGACTTCTTCCTTGCTCGGTGGCCCTTCAGCCTTGTTTTGGTACAGAATCTGCCTCTGTAAATCTTCTTCAACACAGGACCCGTCTTCTTTTTGAACTGTTTGACAACTGGACATCCCTTAAAATTCAAACAAATAATTGTGGCACCTTCAGGCTTCTGGAAATTGCACCCTAGGGTGAACCACTTGTGGACAACCACAATTACCTTCCCGTTTGATGTAACACAAGGAGATAGTGTTTGATGTGAACAAACATTAATCCAAAGCTCTGCCTCAAACCAACGAACACAGTCATACCGTCATCAAATGGGGCTTTCATAAATTGTTTAAATGCACAATAATCCTAATGCATGTGAACTTTAAAGTTTTGAAAAAAAAGAACAAAAATCTTGCTTAATCTTTACTTGCTTAACGGACAAAAATACATTTGTTGTACATTGGTATTGGCTTCAAATTCCATTAAAAAAGTCTTAACACCAGTTCACCGTAACTGGGGATGGGCTTCAAAAGGCAGAGGCCTGGCCTGGTTGCCTAGCTGCAGATCATAGGTTGGATTTAGGTTTAAATTGCAGATCATTTGTTTGAGGGCTGCCTCAAGGGCTCAAGTTTCACATTGACCAAATTTCAGTGTCGACTTTCCATGTTCTGCCTCCTTCTGCATGGGTGGGGCTTGCTTTGGTTAAAAACCTAAGAAATGGAAATCATTTATGCAAAAAATATATATATAATGAATTGTAATTAGTTAGTCATGCTACATAGGTTGAAACCTCCACAACCCTGCTTCTGCCCTTTGGTCTAACTGTTTTCTTTCCTCCCATCTGTGAGGTCCTTTAGGTCTGGAGGAGTCATTTTACTTGCTTGTTGTCAGACCTGCTGCAGCAGCCATAAAGTGAAACCAGGCGCTGAGATCCTCCTTGACAACAAACCCACATATCTCAAGCGTTGAGACCTGCTCGAGATACAAGCATATTTTTTTTATTCAAAAACCTTCTTAAAATACATTTTTTCCCAATCAGTTGTCCTAGTAATTGTTGAAGCTCATAGATTTTAGAAGACGCAGCAGAAATTGAGATGTTGACTCAGAAGAAACTATGAGAAACCTGCGAAAGATGGGGAAGACATTTGTTTCCTTGTCAGCATTTATTTAAATACCTCCCATTCTTTTGGTGAGAGAAGGTAAACATGAAGTCAGGCATCAGCTAATCTTCAGAAAGTTTGCATCCCCTCCCCTCTAACTTTGACCTCTATTCTGCAGCTCCATCATTCTTCCTGCAGGAATCCCTCTGCTTTTCTCTGTCACTATTGGGACAGAATCAGAGCCCGAGATACAAAAAAAAGAGATTTAAAACTAGTTTCTTTCATTTCTCGGTGTCTATTACAGTCATCATAGAGACTATAATACTGTGGCACGCAGAGCTAGAACTAAATGGAAAAAAACACTCTTCATACTGAAAAATATAATAATAAAAAAGATTTTCTCCTCTCTTGGAAGCCCCACCTCTCGACATCCATTAAACTAAAATAAAAGAGCAGAAACCAGAGTAATCTGGAAGAGGTGGAGCTAAAGTAGCAAAGCAACAGGAGGAGCCATAAAACTCACACAGCTGTAGCCTACTTATTAACCTACTTTATTCCCTTACGCACTCTTACAACTCCGTCGTTTGCTTTGCTGTATGTCTTTGTGAATTAAAAAGGAGTCTGTATGTTTTACTTTGGTTATTGGTGAAGTCCATTGTCTCCTCTCACTCTTGTGTGTCATCCTGTGCTTTTCCCCTCCAGATGTGTAATGATATACAGCTGTGTTGAACTTACCCCAAACCAACCAGCGAGAGAGAGAGACAAAAAGGGAGAGAGAGAGAGGTTGTTCAGACAGCTGAACTCATTTCATGTGTGCTGTAATGTGGAAACGATTTCAGTCTTCTCCCCTCTCACCGTAACACAGCTCAGCTTTAACCCCTGAAGAACCAGACAACAGTAAACTCACAGGACACGATCAAGGATGCTTGTTGCTTCCCTCCCATCGCAGCTCCACAGCTGATCGCATTTACATCATAACACAATCTAAATAAGCATCTGTAATTCCCCTTTGACATTTTGTTTAAACATTGGCAACCATTAGAACTAGTATGGTGTCGCATTCTCACATATTAATCAACTTAAAAGGTTAAATATGTAGAATCACTATCCTTGTAATAGGAAGGCACAATTTAAAAAAAAAAAAAAAGCTGGTGAAATGATGTAGCATTTCAACTATAGACTTCAATGTATTTTATTCTAACTACACATGAATAAAAAATAATAAAAAATACCTGTACCTAAGCAGACCAGTCTGTAAAACTCCTGAAGTTTGTAGATGACACCAGTGTATTGGTTTGATCCAGGACAAGGAAGAGTCTGCATAAAGATGAGAGGTAAATCTGCTGAAGTACAACCTGCCACAGGAGCTGTTGGTCATCTTCCACAATGCCATTATTCAGTCTA
The DNA here is from genome assembly GCF_000485575.1 of Poecilia formosa. Classification (NCBI taxonomy): domain Eukaryota; kingdom Metazoa; phylum Chordata; class Actinopteri; order Cyprinodontiformes; family Poeciliidae; genus Poecilia; species Poecilia formosa. The sequence goes on along the minus strand of NW_006800252.1, from coordinate 128,368 downwards.
TCCTCTGCAGAGGAGAGTCCAACCACTTTTAGTTAGCTACGTTAACTTTACTTTTACTTGAGCAGTATTATTAGGAAGTATCACTATTCATAGTTGAGTAAAATTTCTGGATCCTCTAACCACAAGGTTAGCTAACTTGTAGTTAGCTAACTTCTAGTAAGGTAACTTGTAGTTAGCTAACCACAAGTTAGTTAACCACAAGCTAACTCAACCTTCTGGTTGTGTTAGCTAACCAGAAGTACCCCAGAAATGCCAAGTTTCTTTGACCAGCCACTTGTCGGACTTAGTATCCAAAAGGTTTCAGTTATTTTACGAGGACCTTGTAAAGTGTTTCCGAGTCAGTGATGTAATTTATTAATGTTTGTAGCTTTTTAAGTACAATTCTTAAGAGGTTTGCTTTTGTATATATTTCATCAAAGTTATGAAACAACCCTTTAACTTAGCTAACTGGTTAGCTAAGTTTGTGTTAGCAACCACAAGTTAGCTAACACTAACTGGTTACCTAACTTTTAGCTAACTTTTTTGGTAGATAGCAAAAAGGTTAGCCACTTACCATAAACCTCTTTGGTGTTTATCTTATTAATACCCTCCTTATCTGACCTGTCAGTTTGGGTGGACATATGTTATGTTAAATTTGCCTGTCCATTTTTAAATGACAGGTTCAACAGTTCACCAATGTATGTTCAAATTTCGGGATATTCTTCTATAACGTTCCACACAGCATTATAGTGCTCTGCTTTATATTTGATTGTTCGGTCTTCGTGATTCTGTTCCTGATAAAAAGAAGCTGATCCTGTCATTCTGTGGGGATGGTGCTACTGGTGGGATGAGTCGTGCTAGATTCCCACCAGACAGCATTTTAGGTAAACAAAAGAAATACATTTTTTGAGGCCTTCACTGAACAGCTATTTATCTTGAGATAAAATTACACACATTTGGTTGTAGAGCAACAAAGCATTTTCACAAAGAAGTTTCACTTGAACATAAACTGTACGTCTGTGTTTGCATCTGATTCATTCAGTGAAGTTGCTCACAGTGGTTAGCTAACACAAAGGTTAGCTAACTTCTGGCTAGCTAACACATGCTTTACCTTTTGCTTAAAGCTACAACAGAGTCATTTACACAAATTTTACAGGAAACGTTAAGAAAGATTTTTGCAGTCCAAACATATTTTGTCACCTGGGGCTAATATTTTTCCAAACTTTTGTTGGTGCTCTTCAGACACCCCGCGAGCATTACCCTGTGCTATGAGTATCACTCACTCCCTCTTTACACGTTCATACAGTTTCAGACAGAAGAAACACTACACATACGAACGTTCACTCATTTCCCAGTCTCACTGGATTTTTTTTCTTCTTTCTCAAACCACGGCCCAGCTCTATCTAGCAATTAACTGCCTGCCGTGGACTCTGGTGACATTGTGTGGGGATATTTCTGTCACGTTTATTATGCGTTTGCTGACCAGACTGTGAGTCATTTAGACATAGAAGCAAATCTACCAAGGGGCTGTTTCCCTTTAAGGGAGGTGCCTTGCTCTGAGTTTTGCCCTTTTCCTTTCCTTTTTTTTGAGAGAGGATTTTGCTTCTTCCCATGTCTTCAGTCCGCAAAACCCAGACTTTTAAAAATGTGCCTTTCATGTAAAATGTAACAATATATTCAGTCAGATTCACGGGGTTTTCAAAACTCCAGCTTGCGTTCACTGATACATATTTACACACCTCTTGCCATCCACCTCTTCCTACAGGAAAATCCTATCAGGGAAGTAGCATGCATACATTTACACGTCACAATCTTGGCCAAGATGTTGTATAATTTCAGGTACTTAGGCTGAATGACTGCTTCTTAAAATCCAAGCCTGTTTTTAACTGATTCCCCTTCATTTCTTCCAGTGTTGTGCAGACACACAGGAGGGTGAACCTCACCAAAGGCCTCAGCATGCAGATATGCGCTCAGGCCTGTCTAGCCAGCCAGTAATCCAAATTCTTTAACCCAGCCTGCGTTTTCCACATTAAGAGTGCCTGGAGTCGCATATAGAGCAGAGAAGTAAGTCACTCCACAACATGAATAAGATCAAAAATGAAAAGTTACATTTCCAACAGAATCAGTTTGACTACTAATGATGTTTAAAAAAAAAAAACATGTACAGTACGACAAATTTCCTAAATAAATATCATCTGTAGATTCGGTACGGTTACGTCCTAGTCGCTGAAAGATAATATTAACACGCTTAAGAAAATTTCAAATTTTTCAGCTCCTTCATCGGAAGTAGAAAGATATATTTTGCGTCTTCATAACATTAGAATGCTACAGTCAGATAGACGGAAATCCCGACCCCTGCTTTTGCCTGTTTTAGCCAGAAAAATAACTCAAATTAAAATATTCACCTGGGCCACGTTAGTTTTCTATAATTTAATCTTAAAACACCGGAACAATATTTAAGATGCCATTGAGATCATCAGGCATAAACCAAGTCTGGAGATTTAACGATAATTCTCATTCTTCATCACTATCTTGTCACGTTCCATGCTGTGAAGGACCCCAATCTAGGGCAGCCAGGTGACTGCCTGAAAGATAATGCAGTAACGGTAATTTGCAGAGACAGCAGCCTCAAATATTTATAATAGTTTACTTTTTTAGGTGAGAAGACAGAACTATAGAATAATTAAAAAAAACATATCATAAAATTTTTAAATAATTTGTTTCCTTACAACAAGCCCGAATTCTGTCTCTCAAAGATTGTCTCAACCTTTTATGTTTTCTTCTCTTTTCTATCCACATTTTTTTTATTTGGTAAAGAGTCGATGTTATTTTAAATTCCACTTTGGTAGACGGGGCTTCAATACAAACTCGTGAAAGAATTTGAAAAATGGCTTATTTTAGCAATAAATACCAGAATAAATTCAAGTTTCCTTTTCTTTAAGTCACTTTCTAAAACAGAGTGTTGCATTTTCTTTCCTATAAAGAAAGTCGACTTAAGGCTTTCATGGAGCAGCCTGAATTGAAAGAAGCGTTTGGAACACAGGCTGTAATTTAAAAACCTCATCCGCCCCTGCATGTCTGCCACTATGTGCACATGCAATGCCCTGTTTAATTAGGGCCTACCTCTGTATGAGAGCTTTTTATCTCACAATGTAAACACTGTGCATTTCTTTAAAATTATCTTTCGCTCTCTACATATTGTTTTTCGTTGCTTTTGTCCAGTTTTTCTGTTCCTGCTTCAGTTCTAAACCAAAACATGAGTTTGGGAACCCAGTGGAAGAAGGATAACAGGTCGTGCTCTTTCAGACTCCTGTGAAAAATTTATTTAATATTAATTATTAAACTGAGCAAAGGGGTTCGAATTTGCCTCCGCCCCCTTTCATAACCGACATTCACCAAATGCAACCTTCTAAAGACATCAAATTAGTAATTAGAGTCCATCTGTGTGTTTTAAGCTCAGTATAATTAAAGATAATCTGAGGAGGCTTTTTGTTGGTGAACAAAAAGCGTCATCATGACCAAGAAAGAACTCTGGTCCAATCAGACTTAAATACATTTCTTGACCTCTTCCTGACTTTCTGATCTAAATGTAAAATGTCATGAATGGCGGAAAGCAAATGGACGTTAAATTATTAGAAGCATCTCCACCGTGAAACGAGGTGGTGGCTGAATCATGCTGTGGGAGTTTTGTTTTTCTTCTGGACAGGGAGGTTGGTCAGTTGAAGGACTGAGCAAAGTACGGGGCAATCCTGGAGGAAAAGGACTGAAACTGCAAACAAGGTACAGAGGTTCACCTTCCACTAAGTCGACGACTCTGAAACATTCGGCCACTTTTAAAATGGATGTGTTTAGATCAAATCAACTTAATTCCAGTTGACTTCATTGACTACAAAATGATGTTACTGTCTCTTCAATTCAACTGGTGTTGAGCTATTTGCAAAGAATGGTTTGTCTCCAATTATAACAGCCATGGAAGGCAGTTTATAGAGGTTTGACTAGGCGAGTGAATACAAATGGATACAGTTTTCAGATCATTAATAGCAAAGCATTTTTGAAAACCAATAATGGTTTACTTTGTATGACTCTATTACTAATAAAACACAAACGTTTGTAGTAGTGATGTGATAATTATCAGGGATTTACGTGAACTTTCTTGTCAATGTGGAAATCAAATATTAATACTTATGCAGAAAACATTGGGAACATTTATTCTATCATCATTTATCTGTAGAAATGTGGCTCATTTTCACATTTCTACAGATTAGTGTATCTTCCCAAAGAAATAGGCTGACAAGATAACATCAGACACTTTTTTTTTTTTTTTTTAACCAGGGATGAAACTGCACGTGTACAATTGATGTTATCCTAGAGAAAACGTACTGATTTTAAGTTGTAGTGAAGCTGAACTGGGGGACACACAGAGAGATCAAAGTGAGTGAGGATGGAGTTTAAACAGTGGATCTGCATGCAGGCTCAGCTTGCAGCACTGTGAAAGACAACAGTGGAGAAGAGCCGAACATGTTAAGATTGAAAAGTTTGCCATTTCTGGTGGAAGGTTGCATCTCAAAACTCGACTAAATCAAACCCGTGTCCATATCCACACATTTTTACGCATTACTACTTAAAACGGTTTTAAGAGCAAATGGTCTCCTGCGATTATTTGAAAGCTACAGTGTAGCAGCGTTTTTCGACTGTAATCACACAGTAAGGAGCTCTTAAAGCTGATGATGTGGAGCTTTTCAGCCATCTTTAATTCCTTGCGCTGCCTGTCTGGTCTCTTCCACCCACTTCAGGGCTTCAGAGTAGCTCTGCAGCGAGTGGGAGCGCTGCCATCTTTAAATCACATTTCATCTCACTCGCTCCTCCTCTCCTTTTCTTCACTCTGTCGTATCTCTCAGGATTGACTCAGGTGTAAGATTTAGGTGGAAATCCTGTAGAGTGGTGCCCCTCAATGACTTTCCGTGGGTGCAAAAGTTGCAGGCAAGTTTCAGTCAGCAAAAGGCTCTCTGTAAGGAGGAGGAGGGGATGCAAAAAAAAAAAAAAAGACCATAATCAAGAGCCATTTCTATATTTTGGGCTGCATAAACAGCACCACAGTACAAAAAGAGCACCCAAATCATGTATCATCTGAGGAAAGGGGTCTTTATTCTCATAACTATATGAATAAGCATTGGTCTATGGGATGGAATGAGTTGTGTCTTATGAGATAAAATCCTGGATGTGGCCCTGGCTGAATACTGTTGGAGTCGTGGTGGAACGGATGACATGTCTGGTCATGTGGGCAAGTAAGAGCTGCACAAAGAGAGAGAGAGAGCAAAGGGAGGAGGAAAGTTAGATCTTCTCTCACACCTGCCTTTTTCACAGTCTGAAGGTTTCCCTAGTATTGTGTGTGAAACATTGCATTCCTCCGGCGGAGATTTCCCAGAAAGAACGCTGCTGTGGTTCTGACTCAGTAAAAGTTAAAGCTTTGTACACAGGGACTTTATTTTAAAATAAATGTTTAGTGGATGAGTTCTGCATAATGTGTTAACGTGTGGGAGAAGTAAAGCTTTCATTTCAATCAAATCAACGCGAAAAATGAGAGATTCGCCAAATCCGCGCGCCAAAGCTTTGACGCAAACGTCCGGTCCAAAATTATTTAACGTAGAATATCAACATAAATTGCAAAAAAATAAAAATAAAAAATCCGAGTAGAGGTGGACTCAGATCTTCCCGGTGGTAAAATATCCCCACTGACGCTCGTCTTCTCGTGCGCATTTTACGCACAAAGGTTATCAGCGCGCAGGGCCAGACGCCCATGGCCCTGCGCGCTGACCTGATCTGCACCGACGAGCTGTATGTAACAAGAAAGACTCGAGTTAGGCCTTCATCTGCCTTATAAACCTCGACGCTGTCCACGTCCTCAAAAAGAATGGATCTAATTAAAACGTTGCACTCGTCATCATCGCCAAAGCCTCTGCCAAACTGTTTCTTGGTGGAGAGGGGAAAAAAAGGCAGGGAGATGCCGGATCACATGACTGCCTCCAAGCTGCAGAGGGATGGGAGTCAGATTGGGTTTCTCCTCTCCCATTGGCTGAAGGGCCGACTTTTGACACGCAGACCAGGGACCCTCCTGCCGTATAAATAGGCCTGATAGATCTTTATTATTCTAGCATCACGGCAGCAGGCTTCTGCTAAGTTTGGAGTTATTCGTGTCACCACAACTGTATGCCTGCTTAAAGGTGGTTTAAAGACAGGGGCTCTGCGGCACAAGGAGTCTGCATGTCTGTTTAGACATGCTCAGCTTTGTGGATACTCGGATTCTGTTGCTGCTTGCAGTAACATTATATCTAACATCATGCCAATGTAAGTTTTGATTGTCTACTCTTTCTCTGTGATGGATCTATACTTTTTTTCCCCCCCTTCTGGGTCCCTACTTCTTGAGGACGTTTTCGCTTGGCTTTTGTTTGGGACCTACATGATGATGGTCAACCTGAACTCAACCGGACTGAGCTCATGCAGAGGATTCTTCACTTTATCAAAGGATACGATTATTATGTGATTAGTTTTTTTGTTTGTTTTGTTTTTGTCTCTCTTTTTTTAAGGGATAAGTAAGGAAACATATTTATGTGGGGTGAGATCTTCATAACAAGTCTCCCCCCATCGTTTAATGCATGTTGAATTAACATTGGCACTATCCTTTAGAAAAATTGGATGGAAAGCTTATGTGGGGCGTTGGACACATTGTTCCATCCACACGGCCAAGAAACGCAGCTTTGCCTTTCACGTTGTAATGTCTCCCCCTGGTGGCCATGGAGGCAAGCACCTATTTGGCACGAATTTAGACTTTTTTTTAAAGAATTCAGTCAACAAGCTACAGTTTGCCTAGTAAGAAATAGCATAGATTGATATAGTCCTAAATTAATATAATTTTTTTAAAATTGAATCTTTAATTAAAAAAAAGAAAAGTTGTTTCTCTCTTTAAAATTCCTGCGTTTTAGGCTGAAAATAACCCCCCAAATAATTTGAGAATTTCAAAGAAAAGACCTCAAACAATGCACTTAACTTTAGTTTGAGGTGTGACTTTTGCGTTATAAGGCTTAAAGGCATATGAGGCGAGCAGTCTCACATTAACGCTCTAGTATGCCACCTGCTGGATCAATTTGGACATGACATGCCAGAGTTCACAGGGAGGTCCCAGCAATCCCAGTCATTCGCCTGATCCCAAAGCCATCCAGGGAGGAACCAGTGTTCACCTGTTTCAGAGAATAAACAAGAGAAGACATCAAGACAAACTAAATATCATCTTTGTCTTATTTCAAGGAGCTCAGCAACAGAATCAAAGCACATTGCAGTATACTGGAAGTTACAGATGTCATAGGAAATTACCTACATTTCGCCTTGTTTTCAGTGGCGGGCAAAAAAAAATATTCTAGTCCCAAAGGCATACCCTGCTAGTTTGGACCTGTTAGCGATTTGCAGCTTTAATATCTGGAGTGCTGCAGGTTCCCAGAGATTCACGTCCATTGCACGGTTAAAACGCTTCAGAGTGGTTACAGTGAATCACTGAGTTTGTTGAGCCTGCAGCTCCTACTTTTGTCTGAGCTGAGATGTGTTAGGCCGCACGAGAGGAGACTTACTTGTTTTACTGTATAGTTTTTTATTCTTTAAATGTCAAGGAAGGTATGAGTGAAGGAAAACCAATCCTACGTTCAGGCTACACTGAAAGCACAAGGCACAAAATATACCCAGTCTGTCTTTATTTTAATATCTTCAGTCAATACATCATGTTTTTTTTTTTTAATAGATAATGTATGATCTAATTACAATACGGTTGAATACGTCTAGATTGTTTGCTCTGTACATTTTGACATTTTCTAACAGAGTATTCCCTTTTCTCCCCCTGCCCTCTCCATTTCCTCCCTCCTCGCCCGCATCATCATCTCTACGATGCCACAGCGGTTAGTATGCATGCATGCTACCCATCATAACAGCATATCTAAAACACAGCTTTACCTCATCTAGTCCACCTTGTCATGTCTCCCGAATCCCTTGAAACACGTCAGGAAAAAGCCGCTGTCAGCCACTGCTGACCAGTCTGAGCTATCTGAGTCACGGCAAGAGGATTTCTTTTACACTGAGCTGAGCTGTTTCTCTCAGCATTTCCTCTGTCTTCCTGTCCATCGTTAGGTAAGGGGTCCTATTGGCTCTAGATCATGTCAGTGAAAGCTAAAACCGTGGTGCTGAGGCACCCACGAGAGCCTGGCACAAAGGATCCTTTCTGAGGACAGCAGAGAGGGGGCCAAAGGGAGGTTTTCACAGCTAGCTGACTTTGAGTCAGTTTGGAGTCTGTATTTGCCTCTCATTTTAGATAGATGCAAAGACCAAGGTCTGATCTCAGGCCTGTGAGTTGGAGATAAGAAAGAAAAGGCAATTTCTGTCTGAATCACTCTGCTTTGATGGAGATTGCCTAGCCTGACGTTTGACAGTTGGAGCTTTAGCAGCAGTGGCATCTTAAGGTGTACACTGAGTGGTTTTGGTATCACTTCAGAATATTACTTGCTTTAAGGGAACCCTTGTGACTTATTTCTTTATTCTCAAGAAATGATTGAGCTCAACTTTGTTGTGCACTATGTTGAACACTTATATATTCATTACATTGTTGAGGACTGCTTTCCATTCTGACGTTATGGAAAGCTGTATTCGGGTGTTTGTCTTTCGATGCCTGATAACAATCACAGATTCCCACAAAGTAAGACCAAAGCATGTTGAAATATCAGTACATGTATTTATTCCCATTATATACAAGATGGTGTTTAGGTAACTTCATAGCATAGGATGGATCTATTGGCCTAATACTTGGAATGTCAGATCCACAAAGCACAAGGTTGACTGGAATAGAGATTTGCAGTTTCCAGTAAGATCATTTAAGATGGCCTTTAGCTTGTGTCTACCCCCAACCAATGAATCAAGTTGTTCAGTGCATGTTCAGTGTTTTGACAACATAGCTCTCACTCATGCAATGAGGCCTAAGTCTTCTACTTGATTCCCGATAGGATACTTGCATGTTAAAGCCGTCTAATCTGTGTTGTGGTCTAACCAAGTGATTTCTGCGCTTCAGGGTCCCAGAGGAGACAAAGGACCTCGAGGTGACAGGGTAAGCTGAATTAAAACTCTGCTACCTTTGATCTGCCACGTGAACTCATATAATTATTTGACGAGTGTGTTCTTTACGAAGCGTGATTGGTGAAGTTTCTTGGTGCTGTCTGACCTATTAGCCCCAGTTTGCCACTCCCCTTTGTTTACCATGTATATGATTATTGTTGCCCTTGATGGGAATTTTAACATAAAGGTTTACAGGGCAAAGATTTAGTGTTTTTGCTATGTTACAGTCACTGAAAAATATTTCACAATGACAAGCATTTATGGGGTTTTTTACAACAAATTTGCAGCATGTGATTTTGTAATAGTTTTGTCCGATTGCTAACATGCTTTGTTTGTTAAATCCGTAACACGTCATCATTTGGATTATCTTCTTTTCTCCAGGGTTTTCCTGGCCCTAATGGAAAAGATGGCAAACCCGGACTCCCTGGCCCCCCTGGCCCCCCTGGCCCCCCTGGACTCGGAGGAGTACGTCTCCCTTTTACACTCAAGAAATACGCAGTTTTCCGAGAAACATTCATGCATCTTTAAAAATAGTCTCAAGAAACGTTGTTGATGTCACACAAAATCATGTCTTCATTTGAATTGCATAACAGACGCATGTATGATCTTAGTCATTGACTCCTGACCTTCGCCCTTTTGAACTTTTCTAAGACAACACATGCATGCTGCCAAATTAGGTCACTGGTGGGCAACTGGAACGTTGTACAAAAGCTAACAAACTGTTTTAGTCAGTAATATTTTAGGTAAAAACTAGTATATTTATTTCGTCAGAGAATTTCTTTATAAAATTAGATTGTCTTTTATGTAAAGACTGAAATAACTGTGACCCTGGTGAGGCTAATGTTCACCGTGGCAGTAGCATCGTATGGTTTACTCATGAATTAAATTGAATTAATCATTGTTCTGCTTTTTACCTGCTCAACAGAACTTTGCTGCTCAATATGATGGTGCCAAAGCCCCCGATCCTGGACCCGGACCCCCAGTAAGTTTCCTACCCCTACCTCAATACGTCCTATTTTGTCTCAAATCAATAACGCCAAACATTGATTTGTATCAATATCTAAAAGCAATGCAGATAAACACAATTTATCTGCGTTGCTTTCAGATTAAATCCATCACAGCGTGACTTGAGATGAATAATTTCACATTCCTTCTTATCAGGGACTGATGGGACCCAGAGGTCCCCCTGGAATGCCTGGACCCCAGGTAAGGGCATAGTTCAAAACTCACCTTGAAATTCAGGTTCTATTCAAATCCGTAAAGACTTTAATAATCCGAAAAGAAAATGAAAAAGATACATCGTTGAAAGAGCCCAGAGAGGCAAAGCAGAAATGTTTTTACATCAATTCTTAGCGACTTATGTGTTTTTCAACAGGGACCTCAAGGACAGACTGGACACGCTGGTGAACCCGGACAGCCTGGACACGATGTGAGTGTACTCCTTCAAATCTTCCTACTAGCTCGAGTTGCCATTGCAACCTTTAAGATTTTAATACTTGATTTCTGTTTTCCAGGGCCCCGTTGGAGCCCGTGGACCCCCTGGACCACCTGGCAAATCTGGAGAAGATGTATGTTTGTGGCCTTTTTTCACCACTTGTTTCGATCTAATTTGAGCAGTTTTTTTGGTTTTTTTACCATTAAACAGCTAATGGTGAGTTTTCTCTTCTATTGATTCATAGGGAAACAATGGCAGACCTGGCAAGCCCGGAGACAGAGGTGCCGCCGGCCCTCAGGTGAGTGGTTCCTACCGGGACACGGAGTTGTGACTTAAATGGAGATTCAGCATTTTTATTGCTTTCTAAACTTCTTTGCTTTGGAATTGTAGGGTGCTCGTGGATTCCCAGGAACTCCTGGACTTCCAGGGATGAAGGGACACAGAGTGAGTGATTTACCTTTTTTTAACCTTTTCACCCCCGGCCTGTTTGCTGGAACTTGAACTTGGAATAGAAATTTATTGGGGCTCATTAGTCATTATCTGACCCTTCTCTTTTTACCCAAAGAAATTCCTGGATAATTTGAAAATGCCCCAATTTTTATAGTGGTGCCTTTCATTATGACACCTAATGAAGGCCTCCTGTTAAAATTAATTGAATTAAATCTTCACTTGAACTTTGACCATTAGGACAGAGAAATACACATTTATTTTCACTTCACTCCATCTCCCTTCAAGAACTTCTTTATAACAGATCCTTAAAAAATAACAGCTACTATATTAGATTCATTTTCTTAAGTGTCGACCTAAGTGTTGGCTTCTTAGTAACAGCTTTAATCATCTCTACTCTTCTGTGTTGTAGGGTTACACTGGTATTGATGGACGTAAGGGAGAACCCGGCTCTGCTGGCGCCAAGGTACAGCACCGTTCAACACACAGATCACTTTCTCACTTTCTGCTTATCTTTTTATTTTTATTGGAAGCCTGTCTCTTTATTTGTGCTGATCTACTTCATATGTTAGCCTATAATTACATATACAATGGGGATTTCATTTTATTTTTTTTTCCTAACTCTTCCGTAGGGTGAGTCTGGTGCCTCTGGATCTCCTGGAAGTCCTGGACTGGCCGTAAGTTCATAATAAAACTCTGTACTCTTCATCTTATATTCCTGCAAGTGTTTCCATCGGCTGTGGTCTTGACTAACTCTGTTGGATGGTCCGTCTTCAGGGACAACGTGGTCAGCCTGGTGAGAGAGGTCGCCCCGGCCCTGCTGGTCCTTCTGGTGCTCGTGGTTCTGATGGCAATGTTGGACCTTCTGGCCCGGCTGTGAGTAAACCCTCTTTATTTCCAGTCAAAGGAACAAACGAGAGACACTGATGATGTCAGAGAACTCCTCACACCACGATTTTTCTTCCTCTTTTATCCAGGGTCCTTTGGGTGCTGCTGGCCCCCCAGGCTTCCCAGGCGGTCCTGGAACCAAGGTACATGTCTTGTCACTTCCTGTTAAATAGCCGAAAATCTTGTCACAAAAACATTTGAAAACTGTACTTTGTAGTCTTTCTGTTTTGTACACTACATCGCCAAATGAAAAGCACAAGTGTTGTATATTTTCAGCAATATATACATTTTTGAACACACACTTCTTCAAATAACATTTAATTCTTAATCACAGCCTTCTCTCTATCACCAATAAATGAAAAATAATTCAAATGTTGTCACTAACAGGGAGAGATTGGAGGTGCTGGAGGCACTGGCCCATCTGGACCTCAGGGATCCAGAGGAGAGCCCGGACCCAATGGTGTTGTTGGCCCAATTGGTCCCCCTGTAAGTAAAAAAAAAAAGAAAAGAAAAGAAATAGTCAACTGACATATTTTTAAAACTATTATTTGTCTGGGAGATGACTTTTAGTCCATGTTATACTATTGAACCCTGGAAAGAGGCTTGTTTTGTAGTTTCTCTTTGAAAATAAGGGGTAACTTCTAGTTTTTTTTCTTGTTTTGACATGCACATTTTCTAACATGTACTTCTGTGAACTGATTTTTATGATTCACTTGATATATAGAAATAATATATAATATAATTTTAAAACCGAGAGAGGAATAGTGTTTCTGTGTTGTCATTGTGCTTTTAGGGGATTCAGGCACTTCTATAAACATTTCATTTGAAAATATTAAGACATCATACAGATTTATTAGACTTTTTAGATCATCTCCATGTCCTAATTAGGTTTTCATAGCACTGAATGTAATTGGACTGAATCCGACCGTATGACCACATTGTACTAGAATTAAAATTGATCGCATTCCTTATAACTGTATTTTAACTGAGATTGCTTGTAAATTGCCTTTTGATAAGTTAGATTAGTTGTAATTTGGGGCTATGTAAACATCAATAATTAAATGAAATTAATTTTTCTCTACTTTTCCCATAGGGCAACCCTGGTACTAATGGTCTGAATGGAGCCAAGGGAGCTGCTGTGAGTACACACTCTGTTACTGAATCAGTTTTTGGCGTATTCTGTGATTTGCATACACGTAAATCGTTTTGCAGTAGGTCCACACATTTATACGCCAAATACACACAGTCTATACAGTCCCTAAAAGAAAAGTGTGTACTTCCTTTAGTTGATGAGCTGGACTTCACCCCATATCCGATTTTAGTTGCATGCCTACATATACTCAATAAGTTGGATGCATTAGAAAAAATAATCTCGCTTTGTAACACCTGACACACACAAACTCAACCGTTTTTGTATTCCTATTGATGATCAGTTGGATGTAAAAAAAATAAATAAATAAAAAAAAACAACAGAGGGCATTATGTTGAACTCTGGTTCTGAAAGATTTACCAAATGCCAATGCTGACCTGTCTCCCTTCATGCTGTAAAGGGAACCCCCGGTGTTGCTGGAGCTCCTGGTTTCCCCGGACCAAGAGGAGGACCCGGACCTCAGGGACCTCAGGGTGCTGCTGGACCAAGAGGACTTTCTGTGAGTATAAACCCTCTGGAAAGATTAATCCACTCCATCAACTGTTGCTTCATGACATCCATGTAGATCGGCCTCGCACATCTCAGCCTCCGCTGATTCTGACTTCTTATTTCGACTGGTCTCCAGTTCTAAAATGTTATCTCTTAACTTTTTTTTTTATTAATATGAGGTGACAGATTGCACAGAATGCACAAATTTATAGCACTTTACATATGCATTGCTACAATAATAATGGAGTAGAAGCAGTGCTTGTACTGCAGAAGCTTTACAAAAGAAAGCCAATTGCTCTGCATGTCCAAATGCAGAGATAATGCTACTGTTTAGCAATGCACACTAATCACACGTGATGCTTTTACTGGTAAATGTTAAGAAAACACCTATAACATATATGATTGCTCTTTGGTTGAATTGCTTTTCTGTTTCTCTGTGTGTTTTAGGGTGATCCTGGTCCTCAGGGTGTCAAGGGAGACACTGGTGGCAAAGGAGAGCCTGTAAGTTTAAGGGATGATTTATTCAACATGCAAAAGCAAATCTGTTCAAGGCGCTAAACCTCACTGCTGCCTCCCTCAGGGTAACGCTGGCCCTCAGGGACCTCCCGGAACTCAAGGTGAGGAGGGCAAGAGAGGACCCACTGGTGAGATTGGTGCTAATGGGCCTGCTGGCAGCCGTGGTGCTAGAGTAAGTGTCCTCCCATAATCTGTTGTGGAAGTCTTTGACCTTTGACCTAGCTTCAGTTGCTAATAGCCGCATGTCACCCTCAGGGTGCTCCCGGAAGCCGTGGTCTGCCTGGTTCCGACGGAAGAACTGGCCCAATTGTGAGCATTACGCCCAATACACTCAAACATCTGTCCACTCAGGGAGCTGCTATATTTCTAATTTCGACCACTTTCTGACCACAACAGGGTATGCCTGGTGCCCGTGGTGCTACTGGTGCTGCTGGACCTCGTGGACCCCCTGGAGATGCCGGTCGTGCTGGCGAGCCTGGCCCTGCTGGTCTCAGAGTGAGTCATTTCTTCATGTAGAGGAAGAATAGACCATCTTAGAGTGACAATGAACTTGGTTTATAAAGGGACGATGTACAACTCAAACAGGAATGTCATTAAGTGATGCGCTGTACCAGATTACAGCAAAAGCTAATTTGCTTCTGCAGTCCCCCTGAAACTGTGGGCTCTTCATAACCTCTCCATGTCTGTTTTCTAAAGGGTCTCCCAGGAAGCCCTGGAAGCTCTGGACCCCCAGGAAAGGAGGGACCTTCTGTGAGTAAACCTTAGTTTTACTCTCTCTCTAGAGAGTTGCTGCTGGTCTCATGACCGTTTCTCTGATGGATTGAGGTAACGCTTCTTCGTCTTCCAGGGTCCTGCTGGACAAGATGGCCGTTCTGGACCTCCTGGCCCAACTGGACCTAGAGGCCAGCCCGGAAACATTGGTTTCCCTGGACCCAAAGGACCCTCTGTGAGTGGGCGTTATGCAGGACTTGGAAAAAAAAAAATAAATAAATGAGCAGTTCAAATTGTACCCGTTTGTTTCAGCTCCATCTTACCTATAAATCCTGTTTTCCCTCAGGGAGAGCCTGGCAAACCTGGAGAGAAGGGACCCAGTGGCCCCACTGGACTGAGAGTATGTCAGAAAATATAATGCTATGAAAGCATAAACATTTGCAGACATTTCTGTTTCAGTTGTTCGGTGTTACTGTATGCTTAGTTGCTGTCTCTGTCATCAGGGACCCCCTGGACCTGATGGCAACAACGGAGCCACTGGCCCCATGGGAGTTGCTGTAAGTGCCTCTGCATACAAGGCTTACTGTTATATCTATTCTTGCAAATGAACCATGCAAAATATGATTTTAGCATCCATTTTCAAGAATGTCTTCTCCTTGATATAGGGCGGTCCCGGTGAGAAGGGAGAGCAGGGACCAGCTGGAGCTCCTGGCTTCCAGGTTTGAACATTTCTCTCCTCTGGTTACCAAAACGGAGGCGATACAAGGAGATAAAGGCATTTCTGATGGCTACATGTCGTCTTAGCATTGAATGTTTATGGACATCTTTCTTCATGGCCTGTCCTGGTCTTAGTTTAGCTGAGAAAGCTATGTGCTTTAGTAGCACATAGCTTCCATCCAGATTTAGCAAGTTAACCTTTAGCAAGTTCATGTTGTTTACACTGAGGGCAACATCACCATTTTTGTCTGTTTAGTGAGAAATACTCTGAGGATTTGAGTTTTAGGTAATAATCTGACAGTAAAGAGCACTTTTATACCAATTTCTGTATTTTTTTTTTAAATGAATTAAAATCAATGTACTATTTTCTTGTTTGTGACTGTTGGATCTTGTGTTAACACTTGGTGTTTGTAGGGTCTGCCTGGACCTGCTGGATCTGTCGGTGAGGCTGGCAAGCCTGGAGAGAGAGTAAGTATATGAGCTGAAAACAAGTTTCGCGGATGAAACACAAATGTCGGTGCAGTCTAACCAAACCTAACCAAAACGATGTGGTGCTCCAGGGTATCCCAGGAGAGCAGGGAGCCGCTGGACCAGCTGGTGGCAAGGTGAGGTCACTTTGCTTTCACACGCATGTTCAAGAACCAGGAGATCAGAGATTTAAATAAGCATCTATACTCTGCAGGGAGAGCGTGGTAACCCAGGTTCTGCTGGAGCTGCTGGAGCTCAGGGACCAATTGGACCCCGTGGACCAGCTGGAGCCCCCGGACCTGATGGTGGCAAGGTAATCCAAAGGAAGCAAAATATGTCAAAAACCTATTATGATTTTTTTTTTTAAATGCAAGGAAGAGAAACAAACAAATGAGTTTTTTTTTTTCTTTTCTGCTGCTAGGGAGAGCCAGGAGCTGCTGGAGCTGCTGGGGCTGCCGGACATCAAGGATCTGCTGGAATCCCTGGAGAGCGTGGCATAGCCGGTGCTCCAGGAGGCAAGGGAGAGAAGGTAAATTTAAGAGAGGAAAAAAAATCTACCACATCCACATTTTTTTTACTATATTCTATTTGAAAGTTACAGCCCGTCTAACTACTGCTTTCATTTTCAGGGAGAGACCGGACACAGAGGCCCTGATGGAAATTCTGGCAGAGATGGCGCTCGTGTAGGTTAAACTCTCCTGTTCTTTTGAGATACACCTAAAAGCAAAATACTGGAGCTTGTACCCCTTATTGACTATCCCCTTTAATCTCCTACCAGGGCCCTGCTGGACCTCCTGGCCCTCCTGGACCCACTGGAGCCAACGGTGATAAGGTCAGTTGGTGTATTAGTTGCGAGAAATGGATAACTGGACAAATCTTGGCAAATGACACCAGCGCAGGACTATTCCTGCCAAACAAACAAATATGAGCAAAATAAATGCATGCTATGAATGACTCCTGCCAACACTTACCTGCCAACCATCAAGATAGACGTCTTAAACCAAAGCTTTGCAACACTAAACTATCAGGAGAAGCAGTTGGGATTACAGAAGTGTAAAAATATGATTTCTGAACAAACCTGTACGTTCGTTTTCAAATCTTTTGTTTCTCTGCGGTAGTATCCAAATTAAACCTGTACCAAATTGCTATATTTATAGCAACAGCCTTACTACTGCCATCTGGTGGCTATTTTACAAACTGCAGCAACAATCCAGCTAATAACCTAGCAAAAGATGACAGACCGTGGATATGATTTTTTTTTTTTTTTTTTTATAAAAATGTTCATAGTTTTTTCTTCCATATCTGTCATTATTTTAATCCCTTTTGTTAATTTTTAACAAAACATGAATAATTTTACATACACATGTAGCATTTATATAACGTATCATAATCAGAAGAAATGGGATGTATTTTCTGTTTGGTATTTATTCATATAAAACGATTGTATAATTCAGGAATGT
The DNA here is from genome assembly GCF_000485575.1 of Poecilia formosa. Lineage (NCBI taxonomy): Eukaryota > Metazoa > Chordata > Actinopteri > Cyprinodontiformes > Poeciliidae > Poecilia > Poecilia formosa. The sequence continues at coordinate 110,964 of NW_006800252.1, read as the reverse complement.
CATACTCATTTTCACTTTGGACCACATCAAGATCAGGAATATTTCTGGAAGGGCCAGTTGTGAGAGAATGTACTGATAAAACCCATTAATATTCTTTGAAAATATTAATAAATAGCTGCATCTGCATTCGATAAGTACTTAAAATGAATAACACTGAACATCGTTTCACGTCAATGTTATTTGGCAGACTATGGATAAAAATTGCTTTTATTTTATTTATTAAAATAATATTTTCGCACACAACTGTTATCTTGAAGGCCCTATTTATGTGGCGTTGTGGCCACATAAAAAGCCATTCAGTTTGAGACATATATTGTATATTGTATTGATTAAGCATTAGAGTAATTCTCATCCTGTCTTTTGTCTTTTTTAGGGTGAAGTTGGTTCCTTCGGACCTGCTGGCCCTGCTGGACCTCGTGGACCCTCTGTAAGATAGATTTCCTATTATTTACATACCATAAAACAAGGTGTTAGTGAGCCTTTTCTGACCAAGTTCCTCTTACCTACAGGGTGAGCGTGGAGAGGTTGGACCTGCTGGAGCCCCCGGATTTGCTGGACCCCCTGTAAGCCTGATTCTTTAATAGATTAAAATCACAATGAGATTGGGATTAACGCATATACTGAAGACTTGCTTAACGAGCAAAAAAGCTTGTCCAAACGTTTACTTAGCTCTTCTTTGGTTCTCCCACAGGGTCTCGATGGTCAGTCCGGAGCCAGAGGAGAGCGTGGACCCGCCGGAGCTAAGGGAGAGGCTGGATCCGCTGGCCCTGCTGGACCCGCTGGACAGTCTGGACCTGCTGTAAGCACATACACAGTCTTGCTTTCTCACTCTTGTTACGATTGCAGTTCAAACAGCGTAATAGGATATGATGATATTTGAAAAGATGAAGAGATTTTTCTTATTTTTGTTTTTTATTTTTTTGTTATCTAGGGCCCCTCTGGCCCTGCTGGACCTCCTGGCGCTCGTGGAGAAACTGGTCCTCCAGTGAGTACTCGATTAAAAGCTCAAATGCAGTAACACATGTTTTATATGCACCTGTCACACACATGCTTTCTGTCGTCACATTTCAAGTCCACTATGTGGCATACCTCCTTATTCCTAATAATAGTTGGGATACAGCAGCATTATCTGCTAAATTCAGAGATATAATACATGCTTAGCTTTTATAAATGTCACACTCTTTTTCAAAGGTACACATAAACCTTAAAGTATTAATTAATTGTGTTTGGTTCAGTTTTTTTTTATTTATTAAAAAGCACATGCATGCCTATAAGACTCTGTTTCTAATCTCTGTGTGTGTTTTTCTCAGGGTCTGACCGGTTTGCCTGGTGCTGCTGGCAGAGTTGGTGCTCCCGGCCCTGCTGTGAGTACTTTCACTGAGCAGTTTTCCATAAAAACAAACATACACACACACACACACACACACACAAATAAGCCACACATTACACATTGTAACCCTCTCTCCTTTTTTCTCAGGGTATTGTGGGACCTCCTGGCCCCTCCGGTAACGCTGGCAAAGACGGACCTCGTGGTCTCCGTGGCGACCCTGGTCCTGCTGGTCCTTCTGGTGAGCAGGGAATGGTTGGACCACCCGGTCCTTCCGGAGAGAAGGGACCCTCCGGAGAGTCTGGTCCCGCTGTAAGTACTATGAAATCACATAAAAGAAACATGGCGGGGGAATGATAAAAATACTGAGAATTTAATGAAATGTCCCTACACATCCCCTCAAATTGTTATAGTGATTAATCATGAGTGTTTGTGCGTATTGTCAGGGAATTCCTGGTGCTCCTGGACCCACTGGACCTCTGGGAATTACAGGATTCGTTGGTCTGCCTGGTGCTAGAGGAGATCGTGGTACACCTGGTGGTCCTGGTGCTTCGGTAAGTGCAAGTTACTACCTAGACCCCTCCCCCCCTGCCTAACGACAAAGTAGAAAGCCATCTTATCAATCATGTTATATCTCAGTGGCACAGAAATGTTATCAAACTGTTCAAGCAAAGGATCACAGATCTTTAAACAGCTCCAGAGATAAACTGGAATGTATTTCTACTGATAATTAACATCCTATCTGCTTCAACATGTCTCACCCTATTTTCTATTTTATATAATTACAGGGAGAGCCTGGCAGACCTGGACCTCCCGGTCCATCTGGAGCCCGTGGTCCCCCTGGTAACATTGGCATGCCTGGTATGACCGGACCTCAAGGAGAGGCTGGACGCGAGGTAACACTTACTCCGAAAATCAGCTAGTTAGCTAGTTAGTTTGTGTTGAAATGTAGAAAAGAATGATTGCTTAATATATGAGTCCTAGTGTAGTTATTAATATATATATATATATATATATATATATATATATGTATGTGTGTGTGTACATATAAACACTATCAACTTATTTCTCAACCAATGCAGACTCATCTTACAAGCACAAAACTAGCATAAATTAAACAGAAAGTCGAGTGACTGTAACCAAACCAAACGGGAAAAAAAAGTATGGAAAGTCACTGGTAAAAAGAAGCATCCTATAATTTCCAGGTTCCACACAGCACCATTTTGTAGAAGCAATAGACTGACCTGTTCACCTCTTTAAGGAGTAGGTGAAATGTTTTCCCATTCCTGACAACAAACAACAAAGCTGCATGGTTAGCCTGGATATGTTGCTAGGCTATTAGCTTTACCTTATACTCGGTATGCTTTTCTGTCTTGTGGGCAGCTAAAACCTCGTTTTGCTTCTCCAAGATAACCCAGATTATGAGCACATTTTAGCAACAACAACTGTGACACACTTCTTACCTCTGATGGTTTTCTAGTAACAGAATGACTCATGCTTTTTGTCAAATGAGAAGTTGTGTGTAACTATGATTTTAAAAAAGGCTAAATACAATCAATAAGCACAAGACTTACATTATTTAAAAATAGAAAGCGGTTAAAAAGATTTCAGAGTTTTAGAAAAAAATATTTAGGGCCCTGCTTCCCAAATGTGCGTCATCTGTAAAAAATAAAAAATAAAAAAATGTTAATGTAGCTCATTTGACTAGCTAAGCTAATGACAGATAACATTTCTGATGACTGTTATTGCGGTTTGTGCTTAAAATGTGTAAATGTGCTGCAGTTTCTTCCTAGCGTCAAACACCAGCAGGAATATTCTGAATCAGAAATTTTGTAAGGCAAATTTCAGCTTTTAAAAGTTTACTTCAAGGTTTGAGACAGTTGTATTACCGCTACTGATATAAGATGAAGAAAAGTGGATAAAACTCAATGTTTCAATAAATTTCAAGTCAAGAAATCATTTATGGAATTGGCATACTTATTCTCAAAACAGCTATAGAAAGAAATGGGTTACAAGTTGACCTAGATAATACTTTTCTTCATTAGTCCATGACTTAACAAGTATAAATTATGTCCAAAATGCAGATTGTAACCCTATCTGCCTATGGTGAAAAAAAATAAATAAAAAATAAGGAGATTACAAACTTAAATCATCCTTCAAATAATGCGAATGCATTATTAAGTTTTGTCTCTTTATATACTGAATCAATATATTGGATATACTGATTTAATTCCTTTTTCTAACATGAAAAACAGAAATAATTATATTAGTTGTGGGTTTCATTATTGTAGTGTAGGCCACTATAACTGTATACACAGAGAAACTGGAGCTAATCAAGAAGAATTGAGGACAACATCACTTGCTTTAGCATCTCATATGTATATTTCACAAAGTTTGTTAATGAATGTTTTTATACCCACTCTTTGTCCGAAACAGGGTAGCCCTGGTAACGATGGACCCCCTGGTCGTCCCGGTGCTTCTGGATTCAAGGTAACGTCTTGAGGGTACATTTAAACATGACTGTTTGCAGGAGAAAAACACACTACGCTCTGAGCTGCATGTTCCCTTGTTTGTCACGCTTAGGGAGACCGCGGTGAGCCTGGATCTCCTGGTGCCTTGGGACTTGCTGGTGCTCCCGGACCTGCCGGACCAACTGGAGCTGCTGGCAGACCTGGAAACCGTGGAGAGGCTGTAATTATCGCTCTTCTTTGTCTGTTCAAATTGCTTAACTTTAACCATATCAGCGTGTCTCATTCACATATTTGCTGATGTTTTCCCTAGGGCCCATCAGGTCCTTCTGGACCCGCTGGACCCGCTGGAGCCAGAGGCGCCCCTGTAAGTACAATAAATATGCCACACAATTTGGTTCCATGAAACAAAGCAACAACACATTTCTATGACCTTGTGTGATGACGGAAATAAAGGCTGATACATGTGTGTTGTAGGGACCTGCCGGACCCCGTGGTGAGAAGGGAGTTGCTGGAGACAAGGGAGACAGAGGCATGAAGGGTCTTCGTGGACATCCTGGTCTCCAGGGAATGCCTGGACCTTCTGTGAGTATCATTTTATTGACTCTGGTGTAAATTTTGGGAGATGGAGGGCATACAGAATGTGTATGATTTGGGACTTTCCTTTTCCTGCAGGGACCTCCTGGTGAGAGCGGTCCTGCTGGAGCCCTTGGACATGCTGGACCTAGAGTGAGTTTAATGCTGAATTAGAGCCTATTCTTGATTTGTTCTTGAGGTGAACATAAGTGTGAAGCCACTGTCTTACACAAAACTTAGTTCAAAGTTATCCAATGTAGTGGTGTATTTTAATTAAAGTTGGATTTTTCAACTTCCCATTCAGAAATGCAGCAATAATCTCTTTGAAACTCTTAGTGGGAAAGTATCAAAGAACCCCCAAGTTAATGGAGCACAACCTCTATTTACAATCATGGTGCTTTAGAAAAAAAAACTTTATTAGCGCACACTGCTACTTGAGGTTAGCATCACAACAAGCAGCAAATCCTGCGGATTTTCTGGCTTGCAACTTGAAGGAGCTCATCTCCTGGGTATCCTGGGTATCGACTGCATTCCCAGGACTGAGCTCTGACTTTCTTGACAAATCAAATGCAGCATTTCTTCACGTTAGCAGATTTCTTTCACACAACATTGCAAGAAAGAAAAAGAAATGGGTTGCCTATTAAAAGACTTCTTTGACACTGGGCCTACAAGTTCCATGCATGCTATAATTGTTAGCTGTACATTATTTTAAATGACTCTAAACAATTATCTCTTCTTTAGGGACCTGCTGGACCCAATGGACCCCCTGGTAAAGATGGTAGAGCTGGCACACATGGTCCTATGGGTCCTCCTGGTTCCCGTGGACCTCCTGGATATGTTGGACCAGTTGTAAGTTTGACATTCCATAGCCTATATATCAGACAGATTTGTGTTCTATGTGATTCAGATCAACTGTCATATCCACTGTAGGGCCCTCCTGGATCTCCTGGTCTGCCTGGACCTCCTGGCCCATCTGGTGGCGGATACGACGTCTCCGGATACGACGAATACAGAGCTGATCAGCCAGCTCTCAGAGCCAAGGACTACGAAGTCGATGCCACCATCAAGTCTCTCAACACCCAGATTGACAACCTGCTTACCCCCGAGGGATCTAGAAAGAACCCTGCCCGCACCTGCCGTGACATCAAGCTCAGCCACCCCGACTGGAGCAGCGGTAAGCAGCTTATAGGCCCCGGTTTAGTATGATACATTTATATTAGCTTGCCATCTTCCTCCAAACCCATAACATACCCCATGCCTTCTCCTCCTCAGGATTCTACTGGATCGACCCCAACCAGGGCTGCATCAATGATGCCATCAAGGTCTTCTGCGACTTTACCACCCGCGAGACCTGCATCTATGCCCACCCAGAGAGCATTGCACGCAAGAACTGGTACAGAAGCACAGAAAACAGGAAGCACGTGTGGTTCGGAGAGACCATCAACGGCGGCACCGAGGTGAGAAGGGGACGCAGTCAAACAAGAATGCCTACTCTGAATTTGGCCGTCCTTTGAAATCCTCACTTTTCTTTTTGGTTCTGCCCTGCAGTTCACCTACAACGACGAGACCCTCAGCCCACAGAGCATGGCCACGCAGCTGGCTTTCATGCGCCTGCTTTCCAACCAGGCTAGCCAGAACATCACCTACCACTGCAAGAACAGCATTGCCTACATGGATGGTGAGAGCGGCAACCTGAAGAAGGCCGTTGTGCTCCAGGGCTCCAACGATGTGGAGCTCAGGGCCGAGGGCAACAGCCGCTTCACCTTCTCCGTGCTGGAGGATGGCTGCACTGTAAGTACAGTTTTTGCTTTTTTTTTTAGGCTCTTTGTAGAGATTGAACTCCACCGTTTTTCAATGTCTAATCTCCTTTTTTTTTCTTTTTTTTTTGCCTTCGCCTTCGCCTTTTGCAGACACACACTGGTGAGTGGAGCAAGACAGTGATTGAGTACAGAACAAATAAACCAACTCGCCTCCCCATCCTCGACATTGCACCTTTGGACATTGGTGGACCTGATCAGGAGTTTGGTTTGGACATTGGCCCAGTCTGTTTCAAATAAATAGACTCATGATAAATTAACACCAAAAAGAGAGAAAGAACGAAAAAAAAAAAGAAATCTCTGCCCTTCTCTGTTTTTTTTTTTTTGTACTGAATGCTGACTTCTCTCTGCACATCCACTTGCTTAAGATGGGCAACTATCGGAGAGGACCAAACGGACTGAACGGAGATTTTGTGCAATGCAAATTAATACAGCCAAACCCAAAGGGACGCGGGAAAACACCTTGTTGTGGAACATCATGGCATCTTTTTTTGTAAAAAATAAAAGAAGTGTAATAAAAATGCTGAAAGTATGCATCACTTTTTGTGGTCTTTGTATATCTTCCAAAGAAGAGGTTTAAAACCACAATTTCCAAGAACAAAAAAGGTTTGAACTACCTCATGCCTGTACTCAAAGAAAATAGTATTGACAAAAACCTGAGTCCACAACCGAGATGTTAAGACTTCTAATGCTTCAAGCTTTGTCCTGCTTGGAAGGTGCTCAGTTACTTGAAGCAGAGACCTATGGTGCTAAATGCAGCTGTGGAACGAACCACTTTTTACTGTATTACTTTGTATTGACCTGTGAGGAGTCTTACAACAATCCCGCTGATACTCCCCACTTTAAGCAGGTGGAATGTTCCTAAACCCTTATGTCTAATGTCTGTTTTCTGTTTTTTTTTTTTTTTTAAATTTTCTGACTTTTTTTTGTCCTTCAGAGTTTTTTCAGGCTTTTCTTTTGTACTGCCCCAGTTCACATTGACAGCACACTTTTCTTCCAATCCCAAATGGTTTTCAGGCGGCCTTTCTCTCTCTCTCTCAAACAATGACACCACAAAGTCTATTGTACCTATTTTGTATATGTGAGATGTTTAAATAAATTGTGAAAAGTTCTGAAATAAAGCATGTCCAATGTTCCAAAACCCACAAATCATGCAGTGACTTTTATGTTTTAATGACATCATTGAAGGTGTGTCACTGTAATGTATTTTTTTATTTTTTAGTTTTTTTTAAATATATATATATATATATATATAATTTCATCTGGTCTTAGTTGTGCTGACGATTTATGTATCAGCATTGACTTAAACATCTTCCTATTGTGGAAGCAGAATACTATCATGAGTCACATCCCCCTTTATGTTGCCTCCCATCAGAACATCCAACTTTAATGTACAGTAAACTTCTGTTTACACTCTCCATGTCATTGTGTGATTTCTAATGTGCATTTTTCTTGTAAATATGCATTCTCCAATGTAGCTTTTGTTTCTTGCATAAAACAGCTTTTGCATCCAAATAAACCTCGTGAGTTTGGATCAAGGCTTAAACTGTTTTGGTGCATGACTACAGACCTTAGCTTCTTTATATGACCCAGCATTGCAGATATTTTACACACGTTGTTTAAATGACTTAGAAGCACCGAGGACAGATACTTAAAGATCCTTTGGAGACTTGTCAGTGGTGCAAATACTGCTGAGATAGGCTTCAGTGCCACGAACAGTACAGGAACTGGGCGAGGAAACGCCTTGAAAACAGAGTGCGACGGATTTGTGAAAGCTGCAACTCACGTCACTGCTAAAATGTAGTCAGCTGCAATATCAATTACAACCACAAGATGGCAGTGAGGTATAAATGTATCTAATACTAACTCACTTGTCATGTATTATACTACATGTGTGGAAGTTTGGGGTAACACCTATGCAAAAATCTACAATCCTTACACATACTACAAAAATGAGAAATCACAAATTAACTGTATTTAATGTTACACATGTTAAAACTGGCCGGTTTGATCAAATCCAAAATGACAATAATTATGTCCAATTTACTTAAAAGCAATGTCCTAGAAATCTTTACAGAGAAGGCAGTTTACAATTTAAGTTGTAAAGAGAATGTGTGGGTACAGCAAAAATGAGTTTGTGTGTTTCAATTTGGCTTAGAACAAAGTCAAAACATGAATGAATTTAAAAAACTACAACAAAAAGACATTTAGGAGACACATAAAGCTGAGGATGGATGAGTTTTAGTGAAAACCTCACTAAAAGCCTTCACTTGTTATATTGTGCTATCACATCAGATTTGAATCTGATGCAAAACCTCTTTATACAGAAACTGGGTGTTTTAGATTGTATGGTTTGTTGGTATGCAAAATATTTAGGCAGCCTTGCAAAATCAGTTTATGCAATTTCATGCACAACTAAATTGACCCTTGTATCTTCATCAAAATGGATGGAACACCCCAATGAATTTAGAACATATCACAGTTTCTATGGCAGTCTATATCCATAAAAAAAGTCAGCCACACCTGTACAGAGTAACCAGTGGAAACTTGTTCTTGTAGGGCAGATTGCACAGTGACATTTGTATTGTGCTTTGTGCTGCCAATCATGAGGGTGTTGTTCTGTGCTAGTGAGGATTAGTATTGATGATTGTGTCATGGGATTGTACAGCCTTAGCCGCTTTTCTTTAGAGTATGACAATGTGGTCAGAGCAGTATTTCCTGGAAAAGCAAAGTCAAAGTTTGTCCTCCTATTAAAAATCACATGATCGTCATCAATATGTTTGTTTAAGGTAGTTACAGCACAGAGCTCACAGAGCTTGTAAAATACTGGGGTGTGCTCTTCTTTTCTCATCCAACCATAAAGTCAATAGTGTTTCACTGGTAAAAAACCTCAGATTGTGTGATTTAACATATGAGGAAAATAAGTAACTTATTAAAGAACTATAGACTGACAGGAAAGTCACACAGTCACCCACCTGAAAGTATAAAGCACTCAGAGGAAACATACAAGTAGTGGAGTCCTAGCAGAGAAGCCGGGCTGTATGGAAAGCAGATAGAGCGTCAAGCAGCCAAGAGTCCCATGGTAACTCTGGAGGAGACCCAGGTCACAGAATCTGTCAGCATGATAACTATTATTCATGCATCCCGCTTATTTGCTGCTCATTGAAGATTGGCATAAAGGAAGGAACAGAATGGACAAAAATATCAGCCTCTAGATGCGCAAAACAGGTAGATATAATCCAAAAGACTTGAATCTGCAATTGCACTGAAAGATTGTTGTTAATTTACTTGACATTACCTGACTATTACTTTTATTAATTTTAGCACTTCATGTACTTTTCCTTCTGTTTCAGAAACTTATATAAAAAGACAGTAAAGTTTGTGGTTCTGAATCATCAAAATGTAAGGCTCACGGGGTACAGAAACCTTTGCGAGGCAAGTATTACGTGACATTCATCTGGAAAACTGATAACCCTTGGAAAACCATCTCAAACTCTAACATTCATAAAATAAATTTACCCTGACTTCACCTCTGAAGGTTTTAGTATTGGACTTTGCCCAGTAGATTGTGGTTTATAACAGACAAAAAGGTATGCTCCGCCCAACATAGCATTTTCAAAAACTCCATCAATCCTTCCAGTACTATTAATAACAAGAACAATAAGGTTTCCTTAGCCCTGCAAGTTGTTCCACTCCCTATATTTTTGAAACCTTGAGATAGAAGGTATGCAAGGCTCTGCACATTGTTCAGGACAACCCGGTTTATCCAGTTCGAAGGCTCCAAAAGATTCACGGTATTTTTAAATGTCACTGTCTTCATGAGAGGGAAGGCGCGCGACTTTTACGGTTGACACTGGAGTTTTAAAAACTGCACTCGAGGCAGTTGGAAACTTTTCTTGTTTTTAAGACTGAAAAGACGCGCGGCTTTACATAAGCTTGGAAAAAGTTCATCATTAGGAATATAAACAGCCATCCCGAACACTCGCGGCGACTCTGCTGAGGCGGTGATGGAGACCGAAGAGGAGGCAGTGCCGCATGAGTCGAAGCGGACAGGTGGTGCTGCGCTGCCGCTGCTGGACTACACAGCTGCCTGTTGTCATGGAGGAGCAAAGATGGCGGTCCTGGCCTACAGCCTGGGCAAACGCGAAATAAATCAACATTTTACAATCAAGAATGCCAAACTGATATCGCTGGCGGCGGTTCTTTTGCTGCTCTTGTTCCACACGGCTTTGCGGCATTACGGAGGTAAGTGGAGCGCCGCTATTTGAACTGACGGTTGATGCTCCCCACACTTGACACAAGCTAACAGCAGCTAGCTCGCTGTTAGGGTCTGGGAGCGCTTCGGCTCGCTGGTACAGTGCACTGTTTGTTTCATGGGGGTGAATAAAAAGATTGGAAATGGCATAAAATGTATGTAATGTTGTTTAAACTGCACTAGGCAAGCCTCGCAGCGGAAGCGTGGATGTTTAAACAGGCTAGCTAAATATGAAGCTAGCATACTGTAGCTCTACTTATGTCAAAACCTGCTTTAATATTCGTAAGATTGAAATATTCATTAAGCAAACGCTGGATAAATAGAACCAGTGAAATAGTTAGTCGTAGCTTTCGTGTTTTTCTTGTTAGCTGAGCGTTGGACAGAGTCTTGTAAAACGCATAGAAAACTTGAAAAATAACCCTTAAACATTGTCATTACAAATGTAGAATTATAAAGGTGCATTTCTTTTGCTGAATAATAATGAGAGGAATAAGAATAATAAACAATTATTATTATTTAATTTTGTTAAGTGTTTGTTTGTTTATTTAATTTAGTAAAGTGACTATTTAAAAGAAAATCTGAAACAGCAAAGTGTAGTAGGTTATTTTAATCATTGTCATTAGCTAAGCTTCTTTCTTCTTCTTTTTTTAATTATAGATTTTTGAACCGGAATACAGCCTCTAAAATCGATTTGAATTACATGATAGGTCGTGGGGAAATGTAAAACTATAAAGTGTAGTAATAGTGTAAAAACAAAAAAAGTTTAACAAAATATAAAACCTTTTAATATTTGTGTAGCAGTACACAAATACCTGTGTCCTGCTACCAGTCTAAAGAGACTTATACGCTGAGCAGCTGCTTTGAATGTGTGGTGGCAGTAAAGCCTGTGTCAGTCACCAGCTTCCGTCCGTCTTTCATGCTTTGTGAGTTGCAGCTGCATTCATTTTGCACATAAATGAATAGCCAGAGTGAATTACACTCAAGCCAGATTGCGCACGGCTTTATTTTGTTACAAAGCCACCCAACCTGAGCGGCACTGTGCTGAATGAAATGCCACGGTGCTGTTTGCACATCAGTGAAAAGTGAGTTGTTGTTCACACTTACTCTTAGATTCTGTGTGTGTGTTTCTAGGTGGAGACTCATGTGAATGGCTGCTGTCCAAAGGACGCTACTTGGGGGAGAATGTATGGCAGCCTTATGGCTGTATGATGCACAAATACAAAAGCAAGTGAGTCATACGAATAGCTGTTCCTCTGTGTGTTTGAAAGCAAGGGTGGATGCGCAATAGTTACATTTAGTGAAAGAAATGGAAATGTTTGCATAGTTCCTACCTGTTTGCAAAGATGAATGAAACTTAAAGTAAATTGTTACAACATTGCATAATTGGAATCGACATGCAAGTGAATGAAATATTTCAAGCAACTGCTGGCTGTCTTTGTGAAACTGTTACCTGTTTTCTCTTAAAAATGTTTATTTTATTGTAGATTTGCGAATACCATCTGTTTGTTTTAAATCAGATTTTTTTTTTCATCATTGTGAAACAAAAAAAACTGTGCCTTCAACTTTTTAAATGAAATTTACTAAATGTTTTGCACCACATTCTCTTTAGTTTCCTTCAGATTTCTTTGCTATGCATCACCACTCAGTGCAAGATGTTTAGGCCTGAATGCTGAAAATATGAGCATAATACCACCACTACCTTATTTCTCATTAGGATTACAGCCGCTATCATAATTTGGCTTTTTGCTCATCATTATCCAAGTTTTTTTTTTTTTTATGGTTTTTTTAAGCTGATAAAACTATATTTTAACACATTACATCAGTTTTTTTTCTGCTTGAAACATGTTGCATAGATCAGATTCTTTACATAAACCCGGATGTTTCAGTCACTCCTGACTGTCAAAGCAAAAAAGATTAGCTCTGATTTAATCTTCCAAATTTAACTGATGTCCTTAAAATATTCACACAGTGTTGCCACTTACTGCTAATTTGGTAACATCCAGTTGCTACTAAGAGGTTTTCACATTTATACTTCTGATTATCACATTCCTCACCGATGTTTTTTTTGTCTTGCAGTGACGCCATAACATGCCTCTCCGAGAAGCGGGTGGTCTTTGCCGGTGACTCGCGAATCAGGCAGCTATTTTACTCCTTTGTCAAAATTATCAAACCTGAGATGACAGAAGATGGAAACAAGGTATAGCTGCTAGACACGGCATGTTTCACGCTCAGGGGGCTATTAGAAATCTTTCCATTCCGGTTTAACAGGATATGTTCTACCCGAATCCCCCTCGGCAAATATATGTTGGTTGTTTAGCTCTGAATCCCTATAATTAGATCTCAGACTCTTCCTGAAAGATAAAAGGATTGTTTTCCCCATACCCTGCGACGTTGAGCCGTTACTGCTAGAAACTTAAAGCCTTCCCGCTTGCTTAAAAACGAGATTTCTATTATCTGTTTTGGCCTAAATGCTGATAAATTACTGTGCTTGTTCTATTTTCGGTAAGTGACTCAAACTCCAGATATGTGCAGCCGAGTGACAGACTAGTTTTATTCTGAGCTGAAGCAAGCTGGTGAGAGGGGAGCGAGAAAGGAGAAGTCATTTTCCAACAGACCCTCTCTTTGTCTGCTTGCATGCAACGCCTGCAGCATGAGGACATCTTCTTTCAAGATCAGAAGTCGTCTCTTAATGTGGTGAGCTTTCTATAGAGTCACTCTTATCTTTCCTGTTAAGAAGAACCTTTGATTTAAAAACAAAAAAACCCCTTCTTTTCTTGTTTTTATTTCTAGGACTTCCTTTGGTATCCAGAGGCAAATAACTCGATGAAGGACCGCGTGATGTCATGGACGCATGTGAGCATTGACACAGCATCAAGTTCTATTTTTAAGAACCAATTGAACAATTCTATGACGGATCCGTTTTCTATCCTCAAAGCAGATCACTTTTGTCTCCGTCTTGATAGCCTGGGGCAGTTTTTCCTTGATCCTCTTCACATGTCACGCCACACCACGCTATGTCATATCTAACTGTAGATATTACTCAGTCTTTACGCCTGTATTCTCGTGTCATGAGCGCAGCAGGCAGGCCAAGGATGAAGTTGTTGAAACGTTTAAAACGGTGTAATGTTATGAAGCAGTATTGTGAGTTTCTCTTTTTGTTTGTTTTCTAAATGCTACAAAGACACGGCCGTTCTCCTGAACTGACAAGCCGGAAAACAAAGAAAAAGTCGGTAAGATGAGAGCATAATGAAACCGTTTGGCCAATGTCTAAAATCCTGCCTAGCAGTACTGCGTATCATCATGAAAAGCCAATCTACATGGTGAAACAAGGTGGAGACAGGGTTTACAGTGGAACATTTTTATTTTTTTATTGGTGCCCAGGAAGCTGGTTAGAATTGATAAGAAGATGGATGGAGCTAAATATGTGGTGGAGGAAAATATATGACAAGAACAAACACTTGAGACTGTAAATTCAGTCAAACTCCAGGTCTAAAACAAACGCCTTTGGCAAGACGCGATAACTGTTTCTTGCAGTCATGCATCATTGCGTCTGAAATTGAGCCATTTTGCAACAAACGCTTGGCAAAAGTCTCTCTGTGGAGTTGGTAAATGTTTGCAGACATGATTGCAGCAACTGGTGGTTCTCCACATTGATTCAGTGGAGCAAAATGCAAATGCCTGAATGGCTTTTTGTCAAGGAAAAACGCCCAATAGAAACAATTCACATTTCCTTTCCTATTGTCGACTTAAAATGAAAACGAATTAGGTTGTCTTCCTCTCATGTAAATCTGTCAATATTCTTAACCTTTGTGTCGCAGGAGGCCGCTGCGAAACCTGATGTTGTTATCCTCGGAGCTGCAACAGTAAGCCGCCTAAAAGAATGCCTGTCAATATTTGCAGATCAAGTAGTCTGTCTTAATCTCACTTGTTTCGTCACTTATCACAGTGGTCCATCAAGTTGCACAGCGGCAGCAGCGAAACCCTGCAGCAGTACAGAGCAAACCTGACGGCAATTGCTGTGCATCTGGATAAACTGGCTGAGCATGCAGAGATCTACTGGGTCCTGCAAGGTGAGCTCCGCTCCAAGCAGATTACCCGCTTGGAAACATGATGATGATGATGATTAACTTTTACGTCAGTCAGCCTGGTCACTATTACTCCCTGATGGCTTCACTGCAGCAATAAATCCCATGCGCATTCTTGTAAAATGAGATTACTATCAGGGGGAGGAAACATCTGAACACTATTAATGTTTCTGTTTTGTCCTTCACTTTCTACATTGACTAAACACTATCATTTGAAATCACATAGATGGGAAAATGAGAAATTAGACTTATCGGTATTGTTCCTGGAAATTGCTGTTGAATGTTTTTTTTTTGTTTTTTTTGACAAACCAACAAACAATATGCACTGTATCAGTTGTGATTAAACGACAACTTCAATGCGTCATTTCCCATCCAAAATTTGAGTATTCCTGTAGCTATTCAAAAAGAGGAAGAAAGTAGTACACACAACTCTAATGTAAAAACACGGTTCTTACTTTAGAGTGAAAACTTTAAAACTGAGAGCTGGTTATTCCTGTTTGAATTAATGTAACTCTCCCTAACTTTTATGTTCTCGGTCATAAAGTCCTATATCAGCCGAGAGTTCAACAGTGAACGTGTTTCCAAGTCCCTGAATTGGCCAGCAGAGTTTTGACGTGTTGCCAAGGGTGTGACTTTGTGTTGCAAGTTGGTGGGGATGCATTGTGGACAAGAGGAGGCCATAGATGTTCCCACAGTTATGCGATTGGAAGGCCTTCTTTAAATGTGAATGCCATACACTCTTATTCAGTTACAAAATTCACTAATATTTTCTGTAAAGAATGATCACAATGATATGGTTGCCTTTTATTACCTGATTTTCATCAAGTGCTCAAAAACGGAGAGAAGAGAGAGAACGGTTAGGGAGTAGAGTGACCATCGATATTACTGGATTGGACGTCGTCTATTAGCTGCTACAGCTAGTGACGTTTACCTGCGGGACGCCATTGCTATGCATTGAGTGATGTCCACAAAACCATACTGTTCCAGTGCAGGAGGAGCAGGTTCTGTGTCACGAAAAATGGTGGCAGCCCCAATATTTCTTATCCACTTGATCAGTTTTACAACAGAAAGTGGTCCGTAGTCAAACGTGTACCATGTGACGTACTGCCAACGCTGTTCTGTCTTGCAGATCCGGTGTACGAGGACACGTTGAGTGAGAACAGGAAGATGATCACCAACCAGCAGCTTGACCTGTACAATCAAGCGGCGACGGAGGTGCTCAACAGCAGCAAGTACAGCGGGAGGTCTCGGGTCAAGCTGCTGGCGGCGGCCCGACAGGCTGCCCTGGAAACGATTGTAAACTCAGACGATGGTTTACACCTGCCAGAGGGCACCAGGAATGTGGTAGGCAGGATTTTTTTTTGGTTTATTTTTAATGAGATTCTTTAGTATTTCTCCTGTTAGTTTTTTTTGTGGTTTTTTTGGGGTTTTTTTGACGTGTGAAATCATCCCTCCAGGGAGCCATGGTCCTCATGAACTCCCTTTGCAACAAGCTGCTGAGGCCCATTGACGGCTCCTGCTGCCAGACCATTTCCCCGCCAAACCTCATCCAGAAACTGTCAGCTTGCTTCTTCCTGGGCGCAGTCGTCGTCTTCGTGGTTCTCCACGCCCTCGGCTGCAACCGCCATCGCTGGCATGCCACTCCCGACGTGGAGAGTCTCGAGGAGAAGAAGCCCACCACTGCTGCCGCCCCCCTTGGACCAAAGGCTCCTTTCCAGGCTCTCTGCAGGATGGGCGTCATAATGTTGTACTTCTACCTGTGCGACCGAGCTGATGTGTTCATGAAGGAGCAGAAGTTCTACACGCACTCGGCGTTCTTCATCCCGCTCATCTACATACTTGTGCTGGGAGTGTTTTACAGTGAGAATACCAAGGAGGTGAGGAGACGCTCTACTGCAAAGAAAACCACACATTTTTAAGTATTTCCAGTGCAAATATCTTAGTTTTATCTTACTTCAAGTGTACTAACAAGTAACTTTTCGGAGCTTGTCTTGAGTCAATAATTCCTTAATATTGATGGAGAAAATTATGTGCCACAAGACATATTAGCATATGTGGGGAAAATGTCCTGTTCCACACCCACTTTATTTCACTTATAGCTAGTACTTTTTCATCAATATTAATAAATTGACCAATTGTAAATTGGTCACATTCTGGAAAGTTGCTTGCAAGGGGGAAATCTAGCATAGAAAAATGTTTGTGCTTTCAGGCTTTAGAGTTTTTATGATTAAAAAAAAAAAAAAAAGTCACAAACCTATATGGGATGTTGACGAGGCAAAACAGCCTTTCAGACCTTTGTTGAAGGGGAGCATAGAGCAGCCACACAGTCGTGGTTTATTCGTAAATGGGTCAAACTTTACCAAAGACTGCTCCTGTTTCAGTTCGATACTTTTTTGCTGATTACGAATCTCGTCAGTTGAAATGTAAACTTGCTCCGCAGCCATCTGCTGTTGCCCTCACCGGCTTAAGCAAAATGCACCCATTCAGGATTGTGATGATTCAGCACTTTTCATTCAGGTTTAGTGTCATATCTGACTGAAAGATATATATATATATTTTTTTCTCGTATAATCATCTTCTTTTCTTTGGATTACAGGCCAAGTTGCTCAACCGAGAGCAAACGGATGAATGGAAAGGCTGGATGCAGCTGGTTATTCTTATCTATCACGTTTCTGGAGCCAGCGCTGTGAGTCCCAGACGTGCTCCCTTTACACGCGTCGGCAGCTGTTCTGCTTTGAGTCTGATGCGGATGTTTAATAAACAACAAAATTGTTTGTCTCGTTTTGTAGTTTGTTCCTGTGTACATGCACGTCCGTGTATTGGTGGCAGCGTACCTGTTTCAGACTGGCTATGGACACTTTTCCTTTTTCTGGCTCAAAGGAGACTTTGGACTTTATAGAGTGTGTCAGGTGAAGTTACACTCAGTTATTCTTTAACCTTTTTTAGGAATCCCCAACGTGCTGTTCTGAACTTGAACGACGTATGTTTATGAGTGATTTTTTTTTTTGTTTTTTCTTTTATGTGTATGCTTACAGGTGTTGTTCCGGCTAAACTTCCTTGTGGTTGTACTTTGCATTGTAATGGACAGACCATACCAGTTCTACTACTTTGTCCCCTTGGTCACATTCTGGTTTGTTCTCATCTACGCCACAATGGCCATTTGGCCTCAGATCCTTCAAAAGAAGACTAACAGTAGGTGTCAAATATGAGATTATTATTAGTTTCAGCACCAACTTTCTATACCTTTCTTATAATTTTTTTAAAAATGACATGTTTTCAGTGAAAAGTTTACATACGCCCGTAATCGGCATGACTGTTATTCATTTTGGGATTTTAACGTAGGGTTTGGACCGTTTCTCAACTTCAGTTTGTTTCAAACGCAGAACTGCGTGAGCACGTTTGAAATGACTTTCTTTAGACCTAAAAGTAATGACATTCTTGCCCAACACGAGTGCATGTAAACATTTCACCAAAACTGTATTTGCATTTGGTAAACAGTAAAAATATTCTATTGTGTGTAGTTTTAGAGATGAGGAGTGTCTTTTTAAAGAAATCATGTTGTCTGGACAGGTAGTGGCATCTGGTATTTTGGCATCCTGGCCAAGTTACTGGGCCTGTTGCTGATTATCTGCTTCTTTGCCTTCTCAAAGGTGGGTTCGTTTCCTCAGCTCTACAATTAGTTGTATTTTATAGTTACAAATTGGTACAAATCTTCTGTACTTTTGGCATGATGTGCGACACTTTTAGTTTGATCTTCATCTCAAATCTCGCCTGCAGAGTCTTTTCATGAGCGTGTTCTCAGTGTGGCCCGTCTCTAAGCTGTTTGAGCTGAACGGAAGTGTCCACGAGTGGTGGTTCAGATGGCAGCTGGACCGATTTGTAAGTCAAATGTGGCGACCAGCATACCTTTCAACCAGTTTCAGTTTACTGTAAACCGAGACGGCTTCGACTTGTTGGCACACAGGCTGTGATTCACGGCATGGTGTTTGCCTTCATCTACCTGGTGCTGCAGAAGCGTCAGGTGTTGTCGGAGGGCAAAGGAGAAGCTCTTTTCCCTGCAAAGATTTCCAACTTGCTCCTTTTCTCCTCGGTGGTTTCCTTCATAGTAAGACCTCTTTACGTTTTGTTTCTCAGTCAACCTATGTTGCGGAAATGCTCCTAACCTCTCTTTCTCGTTTTCAAGACTTACTCAATATGGGCGAGCAGCTGCAAAACCAAGACGGAGTGCAACGAGATGCACCCTTACATCTCTGTGGTGCAGGTACAGTTTTGCATTGTTACATTTGTAATTTTCTTAAGTTACTTGTTGCAGATGCATCAACTCAACATGGCAACCTTGTTCCCTATGAGAAAAAACTTTTTATACTGTTGTTTTAGGCGTCTGATTTTCTTTACTGCAGTGTGATTAATGCATCTGTGTACACAGGGTTAAAGTGCTGTGAAGGGCGTCAACCTTCAGTACAGCTGAACTTTTATGTGACTTGGCAGGAGTTGTCTTGCTAACTGCTATAAACTCATTTAGCATTCCCTGTTCAGTCGAACCACGGCGAACCTGCTCACATACTTGCCGGTAGCTTTGTGTTTCCTTTCAAAATACAAAATGACAAGATAGTTCCAGTTGTACGCGGAGTTGTCTGCTTTTCAAGATAAAAGAGTTCCCTAAAACAAATGTAGACATAGTTCTACAAATTGCTACCAGCTGGTCCTCATTCCTTTCTAAATTGCTTTCAGGTCTTCACACAATATGGGCGTGACTGTCATAACTTTGTAATGCGATAACTTATGTTTGAACATAATTATTTCAGGATAGAGTGATCAAATGTATTTTGAAAGCTATGAATTTGATGCTGAAGTTTGCTCTAAAACAGACTGGAATATGGAGTCAATCTGGCACATTGGAAAGGCTACCCTGGAAACCTGATGTTTGCCTAATGCTAAGCTAGTTATGTAGCAGCTACACAGACCCTTAACATAATGTCACCACCACCGTGCTTGGTGCTGTAGAGGTCAGATGTAAAAGCCTCACCTTGACTCCTCCCAAACACTTCTCGTCAATTCAGTAATACCAGTTGGTTCAGTTCTTGTCCTGCCTGGACATAAATGTTTCCTCCAGGAACCTGGGCTTCTCCGTGTGGGCAGCTGCACATTTCAATCGAGCTGTTTTGGAGCAAGGGTTTTTTTTTTTTTTTTTTTTTTTTGGTCAAGGTCCTCTTAATCCATGATAAATGACACCATTTTTCACTTTGAAACAGCTTGTACACCAGCGCTACAGATCAATGTCATGGCACCCTTGAGCCTTGGTAGTCTTATCTCCATACCAAAGCAAGATGTCTCCAAGCTGATTATTTTTGAAGTTCCCTTTTTAGAACCCTCAATGATTTCTTTGAACTTTCTTCTATCAATCAGATCATTTCTTGCTGGCAAGGAGAAATTACCAGAAGCCAAACAATCTTAATCATTCAGAAGTTACCCTGCCTTGAACATATCGACTTAAGATGGTTGTTTTGATTTTGCACCAAGTCACTGCCAGGCCACCACCAGTAGGAGAATTTTAAAAAAAAGTATTTAAATGTTGACTTAATACAGTTGAAATAACAAGTGTAATAAATTACATTTATGCCCACGCAGAATGTTTGTACTCTACGTAATACCTACTTCCAGAACTTGAAGTTTCATAAATAACACACCGGTGTTTTCCTGGCTTGACTTGGAGACGTTTCCATTTTGTGTGTTAACAGATTTTGGCCTTCATTCTTATCAGGAACATTCCTGGCTACGCTCGCTCTGTTTACAGCTCGTTCTTTTCATGGTTCGGAAAGATTTCCCTGGAGGTAAGATGGTCCTGTCTGCACAGGCAGGTACATGTAATAATTCAGAATCGCATAATTCATTGTAAATGGCGAGTTAAAACAGTAAGTGATGGCAATCTTCAGGTGAGTCTCAATTCAAAGATGTAAATAACTGTAGTAGTTAAATATATGTCTATCTTGTATAGACTTATAAGGCACAGTGATATATTTCGAATATTTTTTTATTTTATTTGGTTTACAACTAATGCAGACTCCAAGTTTCAGATTGTCATATTAAAGAGAAAATTAATAACATCCAGTGTTTATTTCTTATATTCATACATAAGAATAGAAAGTGGTTTACATTAGTTGAAAGGAGTAGATAACATGACCAGTATATTCAGTTTCCTGATTTAAAATTATTTTTATTTTACTTTCTAAAAAATATATATTTTGGGTTTTTATTAGTAATGTTATAGCTGAATAAACTGTCTAACAAAACTGAAAGTTCCACTTGTTGAATTTAAAATGTTCAATACCATTCACTATTGAGTTCCTTTGTCAGCTTGGTAAAAATAAATAAATAAATACAAATCTTAACTAACTGAGTTGGACTTAAAGGTCTGCACTGGTTATGAACATGTTGTAACTGGACCTGGAAATATGTGCTTTGACTTTGTCGCCCCCAGCTGTTCATTTGTCAGTACCACATCTGGCTTGCGGCAGACACCAAGGGAATCCTGGTCCTGATCCCGGGCAACCCTTCACTCAACATCTTGGTGAGCACCTTCATCTTCGTTTGTGTAGCTCACGAGGTCTCCGTCATCACCAACGACCTGGCTCAGGTGGTGATCCCCAAAGACAACATGGCCCTGCTGAAGAGACTGGGGGCCATGGGGTTCGTGAGTTTACTTGTACTGATGTCCCAGCTCCTCACACCTGGAACTTAAAAAGATACTTTGAGAGGACTGGGTTACGGACTGGGGGCCTGCTATGACTGAAGTGACAGATGAAAATCAAACTTTCTTTTTTTCTTTGACGCTACTGGTGGCCAGATGAGACTGGTCAGAGTACTTCAGTAACGTTGTTATTGGCTGCTGTACAATGAGAAAGCTTGGCAAGAGGAATATTTAAAAGGACAGAAACACTGAAATGTTTACATTGCCTTCACGTTAAGACTTGGAGACCCAAAACCACTTTCTCTGGGCTCAGGACCTCATGCTTGCTGTGAACCTCGCAGCACTTCTTCTGCTTTAGCCAAACTTGTTTGATATGAAGTTTGTTCCTCGTTTCCTCCGAGGATCTCTCCGTCCACATGGCAGTAGGACCACCAGCATATATGGAACGTTTTTTCTTTCTCTTTTTTTTTTTTTTCCAAATAAGCTGATCTGCACAACATCTTGTCATTGAGCTTCTATATTGCTGGTGTGAGATATTTACACAAGGAAAAAAGTGGATCAATGTGGACTGATCACAAACCTGCCGAGTGTATAGTCAAAAAATTTGCAGTGCAATTGTTAAAATTTTAGGGACTTTTTTTTCCCTCTCATTTAAAGCAACGTTTGAGATTATTGCGTTTGCAGAAAGTCGCTGTTGTCACCTGCTGTAGCTCAGAAATGACATGTGACATGTACAGTATTTAATGACTTAAATTAAGCTTATATTTTATACAGTTTTGGCTTTGTTTTGTACTTTGCGTCCATAACTGCTGTTTGTGAAGTATTGCATTAAGAATTTTGTACCCAATCTACTATCTCATAGACAAGGTTGAGCCTTTCAGTCGAATAGTTGTCCTGTTAGCACCACATGCTGTGTAAATATATATATGTATATTTGTATGATACAACAGATTTATTTTGTACAGCTGTTCATCTCCTGTTCTTTAAAACATGCCTCATACTAGATGTGGTGGAAAATGCACAATATTGCACATATTGTTCTACAATAGAAGAAACAAACGTCCTTCCTCAGACCGACCTAAAAAAACAAACAAAAAAAACCCAGGTGTTTTTGTTTTGTTTTTTTTCCTTAATGATTAGGTGAAGGCTTTTTGATATTTTTTTTCTCTTTTTTAACTCTAGAGGGTTCTGTAAACGGCACATGTTCAAGTGTGTTGTTTGAAGCACTTGAAATCAGGGCCACTTCAGCATTATAACCACTTTGTAATGCACTGACAGACGACCTAAGAGGATACGTTAATGCCGCATACATGGAAATATTGTTTAATATGTCTGTTGCCAAGTGGGTAATTGGTCCTTTGCCTGTTTCTACTCATTTGAGAGGGAGCACTTTTATTTTGAACCTGCTTTTTATTTTCCACTTTCATCTTTAAGATGAAACCCAGATTTTAGTACATTCTTGTTTGGCATATTTATTTTTAATTTTTTTTATTTTTGCTTAAAGAAAACAGTTATATTAAACTTGCCGTTTTAATTGCATCTACCGTTGGGTAGTAAAACAGGAAATTGCGTGTCAATCATTTTGGATTTATGTTTGTTTTTTCCCAGGAAAATGAGGACACATTTTTGTTTTTGTTACAATCTGCAGCTTTTGAAGCTGTTCACACTCTAAAAGTGAAACGGAGCCAAATTTGACCTCAAAATTTCTACTAACAATCCAGAACCTCGGATAATTATCGATAATATGGTATTTACCTCCCACCGTTTTCCTTTGATACATGTATAAAGTTTACTGACCTCTTTTATTGATCAACAGCAAAGTGGTACATTTGGCAGTTGTTTCATGCCTTAATTGATCTGTGTGATCACGTAAAAGCAACAAATATTACACCCTTTTTTAGGGCTTAGTCAAATATTTACATGTTTGTTTGTGGTGTCTGACAAAGTGTGGAATTCTCTTCATATTTATAAATGCCTTTATTCTGTTGTACATCGTTTAAAAAAAAATCCCTTGATTAAAAAAAAAAAATACAATGTTTTGGGGCTTTTTTTCTGAACATGTGTATTGGTCAAAACCATTAAATATTTTATAAAGAATTTATTACCAATTTATACATTACATAAAACTGACACATTACAAACTCCCTTTTCTCTGAGGTCCATATGTTTAACATATACACATCTTGTAGATCTGCTACTCCTCCGTTACAGATTCTCACCAAGCAGGAATGACGTGACTGAAACCGTCCATGTGAGACATGCAGGTTGACACCGGGAATGCAAAATAGTTCAAATATTGTGTGCGATGTTATCACAATGCCCACGTGTCATGAATTAACACTGTGCATGCCAGAAATCCACTCATCTGTTGGATGGAGTGTCGCTGAAGTAGACGTCGACACCTGACCCAGAGGGTCAAGCCTAAGATGCTAAAGGTTACACAGCTGGAAGCATCATAATAAGTGGAAAAAGATGCATTAATCGCCACTGACATCATCGTTGCAGTATTCGACAATAATACGGCAGATGCATGATTTGTTAATATTATGCAGCACTAGTTTGGCACAAATGTTAGAAAACACACACACAAAAAAAAACCCAGACAGATGGAAGGCAGATCCTACGCTGGAGCTTCTGGTCATAGGTTAAGGGCTTCAGCCACCTTCCTTTCCTCAGGGATACCATTTACCTGGGATAGATGGCAGAAAAATGTTGTTACATCCTGCTGCGCTCTGAAGAGATCAGTGAGATTATGTATGGGTGGGTTATCACAGTATGGCCAAGGTTTAAAAAGTTTTCAAAAATGCTAAAATTCACATTTCTGTCATTTTAAATCCTTTCAGTGAGATGTCAAAAGAAGTATCAGTTTTCTCCGAATTAAAGCGTACTGTTCCACTTCTCTAAAGAGAACAGCTTGATTCTGCACTATAGGTAAACTACCTATGACTGTAAAATTTGGTACATTTTGTGCAAACGGCATGACATTTTCATACTGGCCCATAACTTGGTCAAAAAAACAACTGTACAATCCAAGAAAAACTATTAAAACACATTAATCATCTCAACATAATTGCACCTACCTCCAGTCTTCGAAATGTTGACATGACATAATTATCTCCTTTGTTAGCAGTGAAGACAGAGAGTAGTTAGTTAGTGCATCATGCAGTTGATTGTCATGCTCACTAGAGGACGCTCACACACCATCATCACAGTGACAAACTGAGGATTCTTCTCCAAAATGTGTTTTTGTTTCTTAGTTTAGGAAATGTTCTAAGTACATCCACTGACCCAGACGTATCTAAGAAGCAGATATAACGTTACTATTTAAATCCTCTAAAGGAAGTCAAATGAAGTGGCTTTTATTTGCTGCTAAAAGAGAAACACTGTGTGTGAAAGATTACATTTGAATGCTTAGACTAGAATTCAGATAATGTTTTTTACCGTTTCAGTTTTTCCTCATTTTATTTGTAGCTACTTCTTACACCTTAAACATTTGATGTCTTATGATATATATATATTCAAAAAGTGCCACTTTTGCTAGAGATGTTTGGTAAAACTCTCAATTTAGGACATTAGCTATTTGTAAAGTTTCTGGTAGAGGGTTGTCACTTTTGTTACATTTTCAAATGAGGTTGAAGAGTTCAGACATGGTGAGACTAGGGAAGCTCAAACAGTACGACAAACATGCAGTTGCATGAAGAATCAGCCATGTGTAGTTTGCTATTATGTCTGAGTAACAGACCGTGTATTTTATCACACCTATGAGCGTACTAACCTGATGGCCTCTGCTGTGGTATTGTTATCTGATTCTGCAGATTCCTGAGGACAAAAACAGACAACTGGGTAAATCATGCTACTTTTTCCGGTCATGCTTTTTCTTTTTTTTTTTACTTCATACTATTATTGTCTACAAAATGCATCATAGCCTTTTCGCTTTTTGTCAGATTACAAAGACAAATTTAATTAGCGCCTGATTATGAATTGGAAAGAAAAGGACTTTGTGCTTAACAATCGCATAGCGTGTGAAAACATGTGATACTTTAGTTTGACTCCTATAAACCTGACGTTATGTGTGGTCACTGAACAAGCGCATCCCTTCACTCACGCCTGTGTCTGCATGAGGGGCATGCTGGTGGTCTCGTAGTTGTCGGGGTGGATGGGGGGCACCACCTCCCCGCTGACCGGGTTGAAGACGGGCAGGGTGGACAGAGGCCAGGAGATCTCACGGTTCTTGGACATGCCCCGCAGCTCCTTGGTGGACTTCTGGATGGCGCTGTGGTGAACCAGCTGGATGCTGGAGAACAGAGAGGCGGTGAATATTTGTTGCAGCGCGTTACTTTATGTATGCCATGGTGAACGTTTTCTCATCCTGCACTTCGTTTGTGTTCATGCACAAAATAAAACAGAACTCCCACCCTAATCTGGAGAATGCAGAGGAGGATTTTTATTTTGTTCAACAAAATTACTCATGTTGAGTCATCGAGGTCTTATTGGCCCTAACTCCCTGCAGCGGGTCATTAATTTTCAGCAGCCCATTAAATGAATGGATGGCAACACACAGATGAGCATATGAATGGAAACGAACAGCCATCAGTGACAACAGAAATAACAAAACTGCAAACTAAAGAGAGGGAACAGAAACAGCCCAAAAACGGAAAAAATAAATAAAATAAAAAAACACAGGAGAGGTAAAACACTTACGCTGGTGTTTGCATGTTTCTTTTTTCCCTAGGAACAAAACAAAATGGATGAATTAAATACTAATATTAATAGTTGAAGCAACATCTAGACACAAGTGAATGAAGAGTTTGCATTAAGTCAGAGTGAAGGTGGAGATGGAGTGGAACACTGAGTGAACAAAGGGGGCGCTTCTCTTCCAGCCTGTAAATGTTGAAACAACACGAATAAAATGACCTTTAATGGATTGAGAAGCAACACCACCAACAACAATAACAAAAAAATAAATAAATAAATAAAAAATCACAAAATAATGAGAAACTTAATATAAATGGATCACAATACCAGATGGTAATGACAAGCTGCAGCTTTCAGTCAAGATTTGATTGTTGTCTAATCAACCTGCCCCTGTCTGGACCTTTCGTTCCCATTTCTCATTTGACTCTGGGATCTTTTTCAGAAACCCGACTGCGACTTTTTGTCGAACGCCTTTGGAGCGGTATTGGTGCAAAAAAAAAATAAAAAATGCAAGGCCGTGCACACTTACACCCCCTCCCGTCTGCAGCACATAGTGTAGCCGAGGATGAAGAAGAGGACGAGGGCCACGGCGGACGGAATGGCCAGCGTCACCAGGAAGTCGGAGAAGTAGTCGGGGCTCTTCAGAGACTCCGACGGGGGGTTGTACTCCCCGAACTCGGGCAGGATTCCCGTGCCCGGATCTGGGCGGGAAACGTACACGGGGACCACTTTGTTGATATCGACCTAGAAACAGAAACTCAGCGCTAAGTTTTAGTTGATACAGTGTGGCTGGTGTGATGAGTTACTAGCGGTTTCCACAGATACTGGAATGTCTGATTATATATATTTTTTTCTGCTATTCAAACAGCATTTCTGAAGAATCTAACTTTTTAATTTGAGTGTATATATTCAGTGGGTAAAAAAATAAATAAATAAACACGACAAAAAAAAAACAAAAAACAAAAAACAGTCCTCACATCTCTGGTAACACCAAGGATGTGACAGGTGCCAAAACACTGCAAAAACACAAAATCCTGCCAAGTATTTTTGATCTTATTATATTTCAAACAACAATAAAACAAACTTACAAGTAACTTTTCAGCAAGAAATAAGAGCTTGTTGTAAGTCATTAATTCCTTAATATTGATGAAAAAGCACCAGTTTACTTATAACAGGGGAAAGTGCTTTGTTCCATTTATAACTAGTACTTTTTTTTAATCAATATTAAGTAATAATTGACTTAAAATATCAAGTCCTACATCCTGCTGAAAAATTGCTTGCAAGTCTGTTTTGTCTTATTCCAAGTGTAATAAGGTATTTGCACTAGAAACTAAACCAAAAATATTTAGTAGGATTTTGTGTTTCTGCAGCGTGTCATCGTTTTGTTAGGCAGCATCATGGCAGATTAACGCCGGTTTGTCCTCACCAGGGAGATCTTACACCAGTCGATGTGAAACTGAGCTCTGAATTTCTTGTCACAGCTGATGTCAGGCTCCATCTCCTGACTGCAGCGCAGCTGGTTACGTGGGTTCTCCACCTCCCGGAGGCACGACGAGAAGGGAACGTCAGCGCCGACCATCACATACACGCTGAAGAGGAGAGACGAAGGGAGAAGGGAGGGAAAAGAGAAGACGAGACTCGGTTTCTATGTTTATAAGGAGGCTTGCAATAAAGCGTTCCTGCTCCTCTGAGTTTTCTCCTACATGCTTTCATCTTCCGACACATTAGCATCAATCTTTGATGTACAGCTCACAGCGGGTCATGTGGGCTTCCCGCCCAACTTAACAAGCTGAGTGTCTTGACGGTGCAGATGGTGAGGTGTTTTTATCTGATTCGCAGGGAACCGAGGGATCCTCAAAGCCCCAATTAAATAAAATGTCAAAGAGGAGAGAGTGGGCTGAGAAATTTGTTGGTTTAGACAGGATAAGAGGCTGCTGGGGGAAAAGTTGCTTCTGAAGAACTAAACCTCGTAGACGTCGGAGTGCGTCTCAAAGTTAATGACGCAAATCCACGTCCAGATCCTCACCCTTCTTTTAGGTTGTTAATGGGCAGGGGCACCCGGCCGCCACGGTCCAGCGCCGACGTGATGTTGATGGCGTTGAGCCGCTCGGGCTGCCACACGTTCTTCACGGCACCCAGGAAGTCTCCCAGCACCTCGCTGGCCAGCATCTCCTCTACGTTCATGTTCTTGATGTAAAACTCGGCCTGGTAGGGCAGCGGGAACTCTGCACACAAACACGGGGAGAGAGGAGGCAAGCAAGAAGCGATGCAGATTTACCCTGGAGATCCTGGTGTGTTTTCAGGTTTTAGACTCCTTCTGGCGCCAGATGGCAGATGACATCACGCTGCACAAAGAGTGATGTCACGCCGAGGCAGCAAACAGCTGCTGAATTTAACCCCCTTCATCGGTTCACGATTTAATGCGTGCGTCGCGGCTGGTCGACAAGCCGGGAAACACACAGATGTGCTGTTTAATTGCGGAGACACAGAGGAGCATCTGCTGCCTTCCACTGGATAGATGTGGACCACCGCACTTCGCATGAAACCGAACGTCATTATTCCTTTTGCATAACAAGCTGCATGGTAAGAAGCAAATAGCATCACTTTTGTAGATCATTTTGGATCGAAAACTATTCGGTTAAAAAAAATAATCTAAGCAAATAATCTGAATGTCCTATTAAAATTATTACTAAAATAATAATAATAGTAAAAAAAAAAAAAATGGGACAACCATCATTGCAAGAGGTTATAGCATCATTTCAGGCAAATTAGAAGATCCAGCAGAGCAGAAAAATATGTTGTGTTAACCGCATAAGTAAAACAAGTTTCTGGACAATAAGCAACAACAGTCCCAGAAATGTAACTGTCAGACCAACAGAGCGGAAACAATTAATCGTGATTGATCGATTGAAATAATCGTCAACCAGTAATCACTTAATCCGTTAGCTGGAATATACAGACTCTAAAAACAGACATTTGTTGAAGGAACAACCTCAGAAAAATCATTAAGCCAAAACTGTCCAAAAATATATATATACATTTTGCATCTAAGATTAAAAAAAAAACAACCTTCTTTGTCTGTAAATATGTTCTACACAGAACTCCTTGAGTGGCATAGATTTAGCTTTATATGGTTCAAATCCTGGAAAAAAAAGGGGGGAAAAATCCTCTCAGAAGAGCCTTTTATTCTCCAGTTATTAAAACAAAAAGTAAAATAAGATTCCTATTCTTTCTTTCATCTGTAGGCAATAAAAAATATTCATTTTCTTTTTCATCCTGCTTTAGAATACCAAATGAGCCACTAATTAGCAAAACATTAAAGTCTCATCTCTACTAGCTCTAGCCGTTCATAGTGGCGCCTCTTACCTTCTGTGGCCATGACGTTAATGACCAAGTTGTGCCGTGCCGTCTCAAACGTGCGTCTGTTGTAGGCGGTAATCTGCAACACAGAGGGGTGAAAGTTTAAGCCCAGATCAGTGTCGTTTTAGACGGCTGGAGCCATCCCAGGAAGGAGCTGAGCTCGATGCAGGATGTAAGGCGCCGTACAGAGGCGTACAGTGAGCCGTGAGCTCGACACGGTGAGCCTTTTTGGGAATGGAAATTCGACGTTAGCTCACAGGCCGACAGACAGATCAGAAAACGCATAAAAGAATTCAGGTCGGGAAACGGCACACGTAATATCAGAGGAACTCTGAGTCACTCGCCTCTATCACGGTCGGCTTGCCAACGTGCTCCGCGGTGGGGGAACCGTAGAGCACGCCGTCGCCGTGAGGAGTCCTCTGGATGTAGCGCAGCCAGCCGGGTCTGTCGGGGAAGCCCTTCAGGTTGGTGTTGAAGGTGATCGGATCATTGCTGGCATCACCTGGGGAGACGTCTGTTTAATATAATGACTGCTGCTGCTGCTGCTGGGGTTTGCTTTGGGTCAGAGCCAATTCCATAATCAGCATTTTAGACCGATCAGATAAAGAGCAGACACGTGGCTGAAGCCAGCAGAGTGTCCCTCTCTAGTGAAACTGGACTCACAAATAAAAAAACCCAAACATTTTAGCTGTAATCAGCTGATGTATCAATTAGAATATAAAAAAGAAATAAAAACAATACTCGTGATTCTCTTTTCCACCCCATCTGTCATCAGCGGATGTTGGAATCACGTTTGTCTGAGCAAGTCGTCGCTACGAAACAAGGTTTCGCTAATATGTTAAAGCAACCACAAAATAATGAGCTCATATTTTTTTAGCTTTGGCATCTTATATTAATGATGCAGATAAAATGGCGAACCTTGAGTCTTCTTCGCTTAGTAACAGCATCTACATCAAAGTGTTGTTGAGCTTAGCATGATGTGTTCACTGATCGGGAAAAGGTCCGGAATTTGGGTTCAATTCCCAACCTCAGGTCCTTTTGCATCATATTTCCCCCTCTTCTTTTCTCTACCAGTGTGCTGTCTGATAACTGTGTTCACAACCGATCAAGATAAAAATCAACAGATTCTCATCGCTGGCTGATATTTTTGGTGCATCTCTAGGTTGGACAAACCGCGAATGTTTGCGTTGTACCTGATTTGGGGTACGGCGGAAACTCTCCTTTAAAGTGCTCTCTCTCTAGCACGTGGACAAACAACACCCCAGCTGATGGGTAGACGTTACGGTCTGCGTGGGATCTTGACAAGATGGTGACGACTGAAAAACACATTTCAGAGAACATGGAGCTTAGTTCCTCTTAGCTGAGCATCTTGTTAACACCCCTTCTCTGCGTGCATACTAGGGAATTTATAGAAAAGGGAAGTAAGTGAAGAAAACTACTAAAAAGCAGCAATAAGAAGCCATCCAGAGAGCACTGGATCATTTTATGCTTTCAGATCAGACCCACAAAACTATAAAAAAAAAAAAACAACAACTTATTAGTAAACACATTAAAGAAGGTATTACATTTGAAGGATTTCTGAGTGTGCCAATTGTTGTTTTTCTGCTCAGCAGTCTTTCTTTCGGATCAACCTTTAACCTTTTGCCGCATGATTTTCATAATCTCACTTTTTTTTCTTCTTCTCCTCTGTACCACAGCAAGTGGAAACTCAATTTTTAATCACCATGGGAGACTGAGTGTAACGCTAAGGAGAGGAGGAGGATGAGGAAGGAGGTGGGGGACTAGAAAAATGTGCTGTAAAGTGAAAGCATAGGGGCCAGAAAGCAGATTTGAGCAGCTTTAGCTTCCAGACAGACAAATTCAAGATGCACTACAGAGCTGGAAAAAGATAAAAATAAAGCTCAGAAAGCTCTGTGTTCATTCCCACTGGCGAAATGCTGCATATTTAATTTTTTTTAAGGCTTTTATTTATTTGTAGATTCAAGACCACAACTTGCTACACACTGCAAAATGCAACAGTCATTGTTCTGCCTTTGAACCGAGATGCCGCTTTTTGAATGGGGATTTATTTTCACACAAAAAAAAACAACAAGCAAACAGGGTAACCTTTATGATACGCTTAACAAGGATCATAATGCTAACGATGTGTTAAAGTCTTTACACAAATGTATGTCTTATTGCAACAGCATCATCTCACAATGAGAAATGTTGCTCATTTTTAATTGACTTATTTTCTTCAGCTCACACTTTTAGCTTTGGGGACTGAAGGTGGTGATGAAGAAGGCTGATTCGGTGAATCATTTCCCTTTTGAGTCAACCATGTTTTTGGGGGGTTTTTTGGTCAAAATGCTGCTGAAGCAGCCAGACATGACATGTTCTCAGTTTCCTGGCAGAAGATATTAAATATTACATTAAATTTGTTTTTTTCAAACTGTTCATAATCCCCCTACACTCCCACAGAGGCTGGAAGTCAAATAAGACCCACAGCATCATCTGTGTGAATTGTTACAGAATTACTCCCGAGTAATTCATCCACCCATCCATCAATTTTCTTTACACCCTTGTCCCTAGTGGGGTCGGGGGGGCGGAGGGTTGCTGGTGCCTATCTCCAGCTACCGTTCCGGGCGAGAGGCGGGGTACACCCTGGACAGGTCGCCAGTCTGTCGCAGCCGAGTAATTCAGGCACTGCTAATTTGTAAAAGCAATTATTTGTTGACGTGTGATTTATTCCCCCCCTCAATTAGTAAATGTACTCAACTTTTTTTAAATTCCATTTTTAAAAGCATTTTATCAAAATTAATTGTTACCAAGTATCCCACTGACTTAGAAGGCCGTTGTCCATTTTTATCTGTCTCTATGAAAACCACAGTCAGAATGAAAATAGTACTGAGCCCAAAAACATAAAAAAAAAAAAAAAACATTGACGAATGGGACATTTGCAATTCAAAACCACGGCAACACAGATGCTAACCCAGCCATATGTCTGGCGTCCCGAGGGGACGCAGTCACAGTTTGATACAATCAATAGCGTTTAGCGGCCGCTAGATCTAAACCTGAGGTTCTGTCCACCACATCTCTTTTGATGCAATCACCTGAGCATGACTAATCCACACAATGGCTCATCTGGCTCCAGCTCCTGCGCCCACACCAGCAGGATCTGGGTTAGCTGAAGACCAAAAATAAAACCTCATTTAATTTCATCAGACCGGTTCCTAAGTAAGAATCCAGTCTGAATGGGCGCGGCTTATTTCTATTACCTGAGCACGTGGGCCACAGCAACTCTCCCAACATACAAAGAGCCTCTTTGCGACACTCCAAGGTTAAAATACTGGCTGTGCTCCTGGAGGCTGGACGGATGTGGTGCAAACATTTGTTTAAGACGGAGAACATGAGAGAAAATGTAACAAACCCCAGATCACCTCTGAATAGGATTAAAAGATAACCAAACATAAATCTTTCACTACACAGGAACGACTAAGGAGAAAATACACTCCTACCAAACCGATGGTAATGAGTCGAACGTATTGTCTCCTTTGGATTGTGTTTCACCTCCTTTCTAAGCCAGCATAAATAAAGATCGGTGACTTTAGCCTCACAGGGGATCTGCTTATAGCGCTCAATCTGCTTATTTGTGGCCGGGGCGAGCCTGCCAAGCGTTCTCGAGATGATGAATCTCGGCGCGTCACCCAGGTGTATAATACATCACCGATTAAAGGTTAATGCTAAACTGTACACTGAAATCTGTAGCAGCTGGCTTCAATTCTGGGAAAAAAAAAAAAAAAGGAAAAAAAATGATAGAAAGACCAAGTTGGACATTACTCTTTTAATACGGCACAGATTCCAAAAAAAACTCTGTCTCCAAAATAATAATGAAAAATGTTCAAAAAATTTTAACAGAAGGTAAAAAAAAAAAGAAAAAGGCGTATTTGGCAGTAATATAACCTGGTAGATCACTTACAGACCTCGAGAGTGGTGGGAATAGGTAACCAGATTTAATGCATTTCTAAGCCAACCTTGCATCATAGGATGCCTCTCAGGAACTCTGAGCTTCCATAAGGGTTTTGGCCAGCTGAGCTCTCTAACTAGTTGAGGCAGAGCCAAGGAAAAGCGCGTCCGTCCTTCTGTCCTGCTGAAATGAGCCTCGTATGCACGCGTCTTCCAGATCAGGAGGAATTCATGTGCTTCTTTGGCGCTTGACGAAAAAGCAGAACCAACAAGGATTGCCACTGTTTGCGACTGACGCCCTGGCATGCCCCCGCTGATGATGAGTTTGAATTTGTTATTCTGAAGTCGCACATGGAAGTGAAACTTGCCGCTTTCGCAACAAGCAGAAGGACACGGCTCTGGACAACAGTGGACACGAAGCAAAAAAGACCAGTCCTCTAGAACGGTAAAAGCAAACAAACAAAAAAAAGGTAAAAACAACTTTTCTAAAATTATTCATTTTAGATTATTTAAAGCAGCGAGTAAATGTAGGTGTAAATATTTTTAATCACAATTAGAATGAAATTTCTAGCAAGGACGACATTTAAAAAGAGCAAAGGTTGTGTGTAAGAAGAAGCAGGAAGGTAAAAAAAAAAAAAAGTAAAAAGAAAAAGCAACGATGCTGCTATTAAAGGGGAGCCAGCTGAACTTGTCACTGTGTTATGACAGGGAGGGATGAGACAGCGGGTCAAGCGAAGTGCACCACCGCACAAACCCACTCACCGTCTTTGTACAAGGTTCGTCTTTGCAGCAAAGCCACGGCCTGCTCCGAATGGACATGTCCCTCATGAAACTCTCTGAGTGTCACTTCTTGGGCATGCACAATGTAAACTACTGGATCGATAAAATAGAAGCACGCATAAAACAAAGGGGGCTTTTCTCAGCAGATTCTGGAATAATGTTCCTCCCGCCTGCACATAACAGCTTGTAAGAAACAAGAAGGAAAAAAAGGCAGTTTCATAAGAAATCCTAAATTTAGTGTTTTGTTATTGTTTCCCCTGCTCAAGTTTAGAATGTGCCCGGCTTAGCTGCGGATACATTTACATTTTTCTGTACTTAAAATGTAAATCAAGCACAAAATGAAAAAGTCGCTCCATAAAAGCAGCGTAAAGCTGCTAAATCGCTGCAATTTGCATCTGAACACTGTTTTCATGGAGAACAACGGTTTTTATTGCCACAGCACTATAATAAGTCAGCACAGACACAGCCAATGTTTACAATCTGTGGCTTAGACTCTCGCAAAAAGCAATCATCTTTTAACGAGACCTTCTGCTTGACATTACATTTTCCTTTATGTTTTAGCCACTCTAGTTTTGATCTGAGATTTTGCTTCTTTTGCGAGAATTGGGGAACTTTTTATGAATTGAATTTCTATATTACATGACTGGATGGGGTAAATAGGGAACAGACTCTCACCAGGCTAACTTCTATTAGCAGTACAAGTTAATAACAATGGATTTACCTGCATTTTGTACTTAGAACTGTAACACATACTCACTAAAAATGTGTGCAAAAGACCTAATGGAGCACAGACAATCAGTAAAAAAAACAAACAGTTTTTTATGCTGCTTTCATTAAGCACCCATATTGAATTTGAGGTCAAAGGTGGTGGGAAACCACTCACTTTCCCATTCAAAATTGCACGTTTTAGCGTCTTTATATGCATTTTGCAACTTTGAACAAGATACTTTCACCTCCTGAACACACATTTAAACCATATGGCTCAACTAATCAGTGCCAGTCAACATATATGTTTACATGTTTCTTTATTCTGCCTATTTCTTTTTTTCTGTCAAAATGGTAGCACTGGAAAATCTCTGTATTCATCTAAGCAGTACTAGTATAAAAAGTACAAGTGCTCATGACTAATTTTAAGCCAGGTGCATCAGAAAATGCTGGTTTTAATTTAATTTCAGCATAAGACGTCAACTTCGTATATGGATTCAATATGCACATGGTATTGTATTGGTTTTATATTGCCTCTCTTTTGTCTCTTATCTTCCTCTTAAGACTTTGATTATTCCGGTTGCCTAAGCACCTGTATCCAACATGTTTTTTCCTTCCACTTAACTTTCCATCAAAATTCTTAGCACTCTGTGAGTAACCACCATTAGCAATTACCGTTTGTGGACGGTGTCAGTTACTATCCGAAAGCAATTTTCCCCGTGATTTCGTAGAACTTTAATGGCCGTAAGAAAAGCCATTTTTGTTTGCCAATATTCTACTCAATATTCGGTGTTAATGAGCCGTAATCTAAAATAAAAAAAAGGAATGCGTCAATGTTATCCGAGTTTCATATTTTTAATTTAAAAAAAACTAAATAACCTTCGTCTGATAATTTACTGAGATGCACCTGTAAGTATAACTCGAGGAGCTGAACTACTATTAATCAAAAACACCTGATGGTACATTTAGAAACAATAACAGCGACTGAAGCAATGTAACAGCATTATTATCGACTTCATAAAAAATGTCCTGCATATTATTTAATATTTTCTGGTTCCGTTAGTGTTGTGATACACAGAGCCCTGTTTTAACGGTCTAAGCTGTAGCCATTTTTCCACGTCTCCTCCTCAGCCAGCCGTTAGGAAAAAATGACCGAAGCAGCTAAAACAGGAGCGGGCTAACTAGCCAGCTAACTAGCATTGACGACGAAACGTGAACGACACTTGATTGTCGGGTTAAATCGATACCTACCCGTTCCGAGCAACACCGTGACAGCTGCAGCGAGCATGGTGTAAATCCTCCACGTCAACCTCGCATGAAAAGATATGTTTGTTTTTTGTTTTTTTTTTATCCTGTCGTCACTGAGGTTTGACAGCCATTATAATGAGCATCCTGCAGCATTCCTCCCTCCGCCTCCTTCCTTCGCTGGAATCAGCGCCGCTTCTTATTGGCTGAACATCTGGATGGAAAAAGATGGTCGTCGCGTTAATAGTGGACTCAGAACGTGTTGTGCATAGCAAAAGGAAACGCCACGCCTTTCCTTAAAAAGATCCTTAGGAAGAGTTTTATTTTCTCCGAGCTGCTGTTGCGTACGCCTGCTCGCTCTACTCTGCTGTTTAAAACACATACACAACCTCACTTTTAAATGTACTGAGTTTTTCCTCCAAATTCACAAAAGGTCATTTGAAGGCAGAGCCAGCCAGCCTCCAACACCTCCACACACAGCTTGACCTCTCAAGCACAGCTGAGGGCAGAAGGTTGTTTTGAAAGTCTGCTTCAATCTGTCCCAGCCTCCTGCAGCGGCCGCCTTAGCAGACAGATGGTCGTGTTTTGGGCCGTGCTGGATCCCAGTCATGGTGTCCTAATGTGCTTTGGGACCCTTAATTTGCCCCACATGCTTCCCTGCTGTCAGCCACCTCTAAGACTGCTCTTTGAAAGCAGTGATAAACATCTTCTGCTTGATAAATTCTTATTTTGAAACAAAATCCTTGGCTTTCACAGCAAAAAACACCATCCCTTTTGCTCTGCGGTGCTTCGCTGTTTTCTCCCATCTATCCCCTTAAGATTATTTTTAGGTTGCTTAGCAACATTTAAACAGCCAGTGTTTAGACAAGTATGAATGCATCACAAGAATCATTGTATTTGTAAAGGAGGTGTTACACAGCCGTCCGATCAAGGGGAGTGAGCCCACCGCATGTTTGTGCTGGAAAAAAAGGATTTGGGATTTTAATGTATAAATTCAACGGGAGCTTTAAATAACTTTCATACTCTTAGGGAAAAATGTACCCTAAGTGTCTGTTAATCTGGATTACTCAGGTCTTGAAAAGACAAAAACCTGGATGACTTTACATTTTGTGCTTTTAAATTCAGACAGGATAGAAGTTGTCATCTTAGGATCTTGATCTTTGAAAAAGAAACTATTTAGTCCGTCACTTACACAGGGCGGCATTATGTTGGCCTTTGGTGATAAAACAACAACAACAAAAAAAAAAAACAACAACCGTGGTCTCATATTTGATGAGGATATGCCATTAAAATTTTATAATAAAAAATTTCGTTCTAATTTCAGATACAAAATACTTCCAAAATAAAACTATCCTGTCCAAGAGTGATGTATAGAAAAGCTAATCTAATGCATTAGCTTATGCTGGATTATTTATATTTTTATATAATTCTTTATTGTCAAAAAGTCTCTGCCTGATCCAAGATGCTACATATATCAGAAATCTGATTATCCAACAAATTGTTCCCAACAGAGCACTTCCCTCTCAAACTGCAGGTTTAATGGTGTAAAAGTAGAATGAGAGGCAGATTTTTAACTGATCAGGATCCTCTCAAGTGGAACCAGCCCTCAGCCTATGTGCAGGAAAGTGGGTTAAATTATCCCGAGCTGTCTCTGTAGGCAGGTGGAGGACATACTTCTAACTACGCTTTCCTACTACTCTCTCAAATTTTTTAGTATCTGACATGATTTCTCCTATTAACTTTATTTTCTGGGGTTTTTTTTCCCTCTTTTTCTGACATTCTATATTGCTGTCATACTTTTCTGGAACGACATCTGAACTGTTGCTGTTAACAAGTTCATTCTAGAGGTGATGCACTGGATCCTGCCATGATTCTTTCTTTAACTGCTTCACTTTTCTAGAGAGAGAAACTGCAGGAACTATTTCTGTGACTAACTGTGTGTGCTGTCTTACATCCTATAAATTTTGTAGCTGGTTTATAGTTGTGTCTCTCACCTAAATGAAGCCACTAAATGTAATGGGCTTTTGCATATCGGGACTGAATTATGCGATTGCTTTTTGCAAAGTAACTTGTGATGACATTTGTTGTTGATTTGATGCTACATAAGCAAACTGAACTGAATTGAATTTAAATGGTGAAAGCTATTTCAAAAACATCATTTTTTTTTTATTGGTATCCAATGTGATAGACAAACACTGTTACAGGAAAATCTATAATTGTCAAAAATTGTTTAAAGTAAAACCTAATCTTAGTGACAAGCATTCGTTCCATTGTTAGATTTTCTGTAGATGTGAAATGAACAGAGGGCTCTATTTTATCACAGCAGAATCGCAGAAGTAACTCTGTAAAAGTAATCACACATTTCAGTGTTGACAAAGCTTCCTTGTTTCCTTGTGATTAATCACATGATTTTCAGCTTTAGGTGGTGTGTCTGTGAACTGCTGTGTGACCCAACCAGCTGGAATGTCTGACTTCTTCTTAGATCCTGCTAAGCATGAATGAGGGGGGGGAAAAAAAAAAAAAACAGTATTCATATTCCTAAATTATTTGGAAACTAAATTCTTATACATGGCTTATTAAAGAGTGAAGAAATCCGGACGTAGCGAAATAATGAGATTTGAGTCAATTAATGTTGGAGATTCCTTCATATTTGGTTTTTATCCCAAACAAAACTGAACTGCCTAGTCATTTCCAATACAATCAAGACATACATAGGCAGATGTTTGTTGTTAGATCAGCACTAAACTCTAACTATATGTAAGCATGTCACAGTGGGTTTATACAGTTTCATTTTACAGTTAGTGGTCCAAACATATATAAAAAATCCACGGGCAGAAACAAAAAAGCAGCTTGTTAGCTGTTTTGGATTTTAAGTAATAATCTTACGTGGGTTCTGCAGTTATCTCAATCTGGATCAAGAGAATGAAGTTTTGACTGAAGATTCAAACTAACGACAAATCAGACTTTACTCTGACCAGTTTCAGAGTAAAGTCATGCCAAGGATCTCTTCAATAAATTAAACACACCTTAGCACAACACAAGAACATTCATTCATTTATTTATTTTCGTCATAGCAACCCTCTAAGGGTGTCTGCCCCCGCCTGACGCTAGAGGCTGCCGCCCAGAAATTCCTTTTTCCACCGTTCTATTTTCAAGCATTATCACTTCTGCTAAACCTTTCTACGGCTGATTCAGATCACTGAATCAGCTATTAGCGCAATGCTTGTGTTTGTTACATCTGTCAAATGACTCACACCATTCAGAGCAATTCCATCACCAAAGTTCAAAATCTTCCGATCTGCCGGAATTTCACTGTAAGTAACGAGAACGAGCAAGACTGATCATATTCAGTCTGACTTAAGCAAAATATGCCCTTCTTTGTGACAGAAATGCCTCATGATGGAAAAAATACACACTTGTGTCTGCTGGGATAATGTTGAACACAGCAACTGTCGTTTTTCAGGTTGCACATTTTGTCCTTTTACCCTTGCAATGTGAGTTTGTTTTGTGAAACAAAATTGTGCTCATTTCAATATGGCAGAAAAACTGATCCAGTCTGGTTGACAATTAAACTTTTGTGTTTCTTTAAACTATCAAAAACGTATTTTGTAATGTACTGCAGGTAAGACCCTGACTACTCCTTAGCACCCAAATTTTTAAATAAAATCCAAACTATCCCTTTAAGTTTAATTTTAAAGTTCTGGCAGTTGAACTGCAGCATGACATAACAGCTGTAAACATCTCCGGCACCACTCCCTGGCCCCGGCACCGCCGTTTGGGAACCAGCATCAGTGTGGTCCTTGACCCCACACCACCCAGAGCCCTCTACCGAGCACTCATCCTCCAGCGAAGTTACAGTCGCTGTGTGTGTTGGTATTTATGCCAGACTGCAGGCTCACGGAACCACCCCCACCCCTCCCACGACCACCCCCTCCGCGGCGCAGATTATCGGACCGAACCATTGCCGCAGTTTTAGGTTTGAGCACCTGTCACATGACGCTTCATATTTCCACGCCGCTGTTCGTCAGCGCGGCGAGTTCGTGCGCTTGGACGCGGCGTGGATGTGGATCGGACGCTGCCCTCCGGCGAACGCTGCGAGAGTGCAAGCTCTCAGTGAGACGGGCTGCCAGATTGCCCCGACACCCCTATTGTGCAACTGGCAGCATCACCCACTGCCTGCAATGGCGTTGAAGCGGCTTCAGTGTGTCTAAGCGTTTCTGTAGTGGCGATTCCGTCCTGGACCGTTTACGAGCGTGGGAGAGAAATGTTATTTTTGGGAAGCTTTTCCAGCGAGAGCATCCATATTTCCCTCCGCATTTGCCCTCTGGATTACATTTCTTGCCTGTTAGGAGCCCAACGAAGCTGGAGTGTTGAATGTAAGTCTTTTGTTTTTGTTTTTTGTTTTTTTATTTCGTGCAGTGGAGCCAGATCGCAGTGGTTTTGTGGCGAACAGTTAGAACTTCGCCGTCTTGAACATTTGACCGCATGTGTTCCGTCTGTTTTCAGAAAGATACCAACGGAGATAAATGTAAATAAATGCACGTTAAAGGGCTCCGGGGAGGAGGAAAAAGGGGGGCAAGCATGAGCTGTCATGTTCTGCGCGGTGTGGCTGATGTGCGCTTGTTTGTCTGATTCAACTGAGTCAGTGTTAAAGCCTCACTTTTTTTTCTTCTCTCCTCCCAAACAGCATTATGATCTTCTCCCCCCCACACCCACTTTCACAGTGGTGCTGGAGATCAAGCCAATCAATGTATTGCTTAAGAAATTCACAGAAGTGACCCGTAAGAGTCCAGCTTGGTAAATAATGAATAGTGAACCAGGACATTTAGGGTTCAGTCCCTGCTCCTGTTACTTTTACATCTATACAATTCAGGCTGTGGATTACAGAACAACTCGGGTTAATGGATTTTTCGTGTACCGGATGGTTGTTCCTGTGTTCTTTTTTTATCTCAGTATTTCCTGATGTTTCACCTCTCACGGTGTGGTATGCATTTCCGAACCAGATTAAATATTAATGGCCGTAGATATGGAATATTTGTCTGCTTTAATCCAGTATCACGGTGTCTGGAAGCAAAGAAATATCGCCCAAAAGTGCCACATGTCTGCAGCAAAACATTAAAGCTCATAGTCAAAATGATACAGTCAGTGAGTGATGGTTGACATTTTGGAAAAAACAACAAAAAAGAAAACCCACAAGGCATATGTGATAACTTGAGGAGATGAAAGTGTTACTGTTCCTAATAGAGACGGTTATCTAATAAATTAAAGAAACTAAAACAAGGATATTTCGTACAGCTTTGAACACAAATGTATGAATCTTAACATGAAGTATAGATTTGTAAATATCAAAGGGTGTGACCTAAAGACACTAAGTGTAATTGAGGTAAAACCGCACAAATTTGTCCATCAAAGCATTCCTGCAGTTAAAGCTTTTAAATTAGAATCACAGATGTTGACCCTCCCCCACATATTGCTGTTACTGCCGGTTGGCTGGCTGAAGCAAGGCTACTGCATGTTTTACTTTCTTATTTAAAATCAAGATGGTCTGTTTTTTTGTTTTTTTCAGTAAAAATAGGAATCAATAAATGTAACAATTAACACTATTAAACCTGTAATATTCATAAAGCTACAGGAAGCAGGAATGATGGTTGCTTATCAGTGCGTTCATGTACGTTTTTAAAAACATTTTTATATATACCATGAATCTGTGGCATTCTTATGCTTGCTTATACCTTGCGTACAACAACATCAAGCAGTATATTTGTTCTGCTTGGCTTTGGAAGAGTATGTAAATGTGTAATTGGTGACACAAATTATATTTTCTAGCTTTTTATCTATAATTATTAAAGTTAAAAGTTAGCTAGGTATGATTGTTTATGGTTCTGGAGGTACATCCTGAAGCGTCAGGAGGAAGAGTGAGTTGGGCAGTACACAGAAAGATACAGTACCTGCTGTTTCATTCAACATCCTCAGGCAGGACTCTTCATCCCAAAGCTGCCTCTGGTGCTTCTACTGATGTGTGTTTATCTCTGAGAAAACACTGTGGGGTTGAATAAAGACGTTCTGCACTGACTGTTGTTGAGATCAGAATATAAATTCAGTCTACTTACATCTCTTTTCTTCTCTGCAGGTGTGACTAGGCTTAAAGCACTGAAGTAGGCCCGACTAGACTCTGGACTCTAATGAGGTCACAGCAATGCTGACATTGCCTCTAAACCCAAAGACATCATCATGCTGAAGACGGAGGCTTCGGGGGAGAGGACCAGCCTCCGCAGTGCCTCCCCCCACCGTAATGCCTATCGGGCTGAGTTTCAGGCACTCAAGAGGGCCTTTGACCAGCCTCGGATTGACGGGGACTCGAAGCCCAAAGACCTCGAGCGGGTGAAACAACCGAGGGGTCGCCAGTATGGCGCTCACGTCAGTCGCATTAAGGACATGTTCATGCAGATGGGCTCAGAAAATACAACCAGTAAAGCCAGGGGTCGGGACGAATCCTCGCCGCAAAAACCAGTGAAGCCCACCAACTTCATCAACAAAACTGATGGATCAGTCATCAAACTTCAACATTCTTCGTCTGCTGAGAGGATTGGGGGTGCAGGTGCAAAGTTTTCCGAAACAAGGAAATTATTCGAACAACAGTCACGTGACCAATCCCAATCGCCGGTCTTTCCCTACGGACGCGACAAGAGGGGCTCTCATGAACACCTTGATGACTGGAGAGGAGCGAGGTCCAACAGAGGCAGCACAGACTCTCTGGACTCTCTGTGCTCCAGAACCGAGGCATCGTCGCCAACCGTTAGTCAGCTCAGTGCTGTTTTTGAAAATGCTGACCAACACAATCAAGGGGGGTCCTATAGAGGAGTCAGTAGGCGAGCCCTCTACTCACCTGATGGATCCTATCGCCAAGGAGGAGATCTCAGCGAGGATGAGTCACGACAATCTCCAGTCCGCGGAAACTACCGGAACAAAACCGGGGACAAGTTTCCTGCGTCTTCATCTACTGAGGACTTCCTGAGCCCCAGTCCTGGAGCAGATACTTCTGAAGCCAAAAAAGAGAGTTCACAAGATAAAGAGATCCAGGACAAAACTGGGGAAGCTTCTAGAAGACACAGGCAAAATTTGTACAATGCCACCACCAATGGAAGCCAGGTTAATGGCTCTTGCGAAGAAGAAGAAAAACCCTCAGAGTCACTGACACTTATCGAGGACCAAGAAGTCACCAAAGCCTCAAAATCTACACGTAGTACTGTGATTACCAATAAAAATTTTGAAGATGTTACTCATGAGCCACTGCCCACCACAACCCTGCAAACTGGAGAAAGCAAAGACGACGTGGATGCTTTGAAGCAGGAAACCTCCCCTGAACCACCCAAGAACCAAATTGAAGAACCGGAGGAGGAATATACAGGAAACGAGAGGGTGATTTTTAATGCAGATGGGGACGCCTGTTACCAGGGTTGGGGGGAAAGCTGCACCGATCCCGACGATGACCTGTATGGTGATGACGAGGATATTGTCTACGACCCAGGCTCCGACGTGACGGAGATCCCTGGTCTGCCGGAAGAAA
This sequence comes from Poecilia formosa, assembly GCF_000485575.1. Lineage (NCBI taxonomy): Eukaryota > Metazoa > Chordata > Actinopteri > Cyprinodontiformes > Poeciliidae > Poecilia > Poecilia formosa. The sequence continues at coordinate 67,451 of NW_006800252.1, read as the reverse complement.
ACAAAGAGGACGTCCCACCAAAGAGGAAGATTCGCTTCAGCACGTCTCCCATCACAGTAAGCTGGATGTAGTTTAAAAATGTTGTGCTAATGCACTGAGCTCAGTTACATCCACAAACAGTAGACTAAACAGTAGAAAAGCAAACAGTAGACTACAACAACAATATACAGAGTTTCTTTTAATAATCTACTATTTCGGGGTGAAACCTAAGCCACAGTGAATTATCGCAAGTTCTTCATTTTATTCCTTTTTACATTTTTTGTATAGTTTAATATCTTGCGTGCTAATACGGTGGCAGATGAAACGTTGCTCTCGGGGACTTCGACGTGTTTATGAGCACATCTGTGCATGTGTTAGTCATGCTGGTTCAACGCCCACGCAATTATAACACAAGACACTGTGTTTGTGTTTTCTCCTGCAGTGTTTTGTTTCATTTATTCAAATGGCAAATTCATCATGATATTGTTTCCATCACCCAGGGAGAGTCCATGTGAACTTTTTTTCCTGCATATTGGGGTGACTTAATGCAAGGATTGGGTAGAGGTTTACACCGGTTTTGGAAAGGTGGTGATTACAAGGCAGTGTTGTTTGTTCCATCTGTCTTTTACTTTATTTCATTAATGTATTTAACCCTCAGCTTCACATGCTGCAGCAAGTCTTTGAAGAGATGGATTTGGAAGATTATGCAAAAATATTTGCCCGCATTTGTCCTCCAAATACTCAGCTTAACATTCGTAGAAGCAAACAACGTGCCCTTTTCTTCTCTATTTTTGGTTGTGCGGTCTGCCTGTGAAATCTAGTTTCTCTGCCTGAGACTTTCAGCCGGCGCTTGGCAATGGGGTGAGATACTGCTGCTTGTGATGTGAAGCAGAATCTTGAGAAATGTAGGTTATTGTAAGTGGAGCTGTAGCAAATGACCCGGGTGGTTGTCACCAAGCCCTTTTAACACATAGTATTGAAGCAGAACAATTAGCCCAGTTATGCTGAGGCAAAAACCTTCACGTTGGCTAACTAATTACCCTGAGCTTTCTCTGCAAAGTGTGTCATTTTGCCCTGTTTTTCTTCTCTTTGTGGTTAAGACCCAACACACAGAGAAAAACAGAAGGTTTGGAATCTATGTTGATCAGTACTTACCTTTTGCTGTTTTATAAATAAAATAATGTTGAATATGTTTGTACATCGCTTATAAAACTATCTTAAATACATGTATCTGTATTATAAAAATGCATGTACACAAATTAAGACAGTTAGAATGCCTCATTAAATATTTGGTTTTTCTAAAAGAGAAGTTCCCATATTTATCTTTTTGATTTACCTAAGGTTAATGGAACTTTCATTGCACGCAAAAACCAAACATCCCCATTGTTTTACTTATTTTTCATAAAAGTTTACAAAAATGTGTCTACTAACTAGTTTGGGGGTGTACCCTCATAGCTAGCATACCCCCTTTGGTAAAAAAAAAACAACTCTTGTGAGACACTTACTGTAGCCAACAACCTTTCTTTGTTATCAATCTAAGGAAAGTTTGTCACTTTCAGCTGTGAGATGTTTATTTTATTCATCTATCTGACTTTAGAGAAGTCCTTATCTTTGCCTTTTGTCCCCTCGGGCTAAAGTCCTGCCTTCACATTTTTCTTGGAGAGTAAAAGTTTCTCCATCCATGAAAGTTAAATGTTAACAGTCTCTTTCTGATAGCACAGGTATGCACCTCTTGTTGACAATGGGATGACATTTTAGGATTTTTTTGATGCTACATTTAGCGTCTTACAGTCTGCTTTCAGGGTGAACAAGTTGTTTTGAGCGTCTTCCACACGTAGACTATTTTTTTGTGCAGTGTAATGATTAATATCAGATTCATTTGAGACCTTTTTAGATCATTTTCCAGGCTCAGAAGCTGCTTCCGGAGGCCTCAGACAGCTCTTTCGATTTCTCTATGGTTTTCACTCTCACTTCCCAACACTTGCACATTACAGCAAGTGTCTAATGTTTATAGCAGCTCAAACCTCTATCAAAATGCTGAGTTGCAAATTGCGATGCTTTTCACCTAATGTGAAATGCCTGTTTGGTTTCACGTTCCTCTTCGGTTTTTGTTATCGGCTCCATTTTTTTTCACGATGTTAGAAAAACACTCAGACTGTGCCTTTTGTAGGCGCATTAACACAGTGAATCTGAATACTACAGCTCTTGTTGCCCCAGTTTGTTGTTGTGGTCTTGCGTTTCAAGGCTTCTGTTTTCTATGAAAAGCCCTGACGCTCATTCATCATATTGAATATTCAATAGGGTTGCTGCCCCCACCCCACACGCAAACTCACAACCAATTAGACATGCACCCCTCCCACCTCTTCATTACACTCCCCCTCTGCTCTCAGCACATGAGGAACAAACGGGGTTCTGTCTTTTGTTCGTCTTTATGGTGAAGGACACAAAGCTATTTTCTCAGCCCCCAGCACGAGTCCAGCTTGACCCCAGTGGGTAGAGACTGTAGATGGTTTCGAAATTCTGTTACATAATTCTAATCAAGTCTTAGTACTTATGCACCGTATTCCTCCTCCTTTTGTAAAAATGATTAAATTATTGGAAACTCGATTAATCACACAGGTTTTAAGTTAGGTGCAGGAAGAACGTGATCACACTTGAGGACGCCTACTTTGGCTTATCATTTCTTAGATTATCTGCTATCAAGAAGAAGATTTTCTGTAGTATGTTGAGCAAAGGTTTTTTTGTCTTCTTGAGTCTGGCATCACTCAAGAAGTGAGTGAAAAACGGTGTTCTATCAGATAGCCATACGCTGTCAGGATAGCATACATGCAGTTAGTACGCATGCCCGCGCATGCGCATTAAGAAGTCCGACCGTCAGTTGAGTTGTCTCAGCATACGCAATAAGTTATGACGAAAATAAGTCATTAAATTGTTTATATCATATAATATGATAATTAGATAAATATACATGCGTTGTCATGGTTTCAAAGTGTATTTAAAGCAGGTCTGGCTGCCGCTGCAGTCAACTACAACACACGCCCGTGTAAAACTCATTAACCTACTTAACCGCTAAGTCAGGATGCCATACAGCTGTTAATAACAAAGTGTATGATGATCTACGTCATGATTCTATGTTGCTGATTAAATAAAATCATATGGTAATGACAGCGTATACATGTCTGAGCTAAGCGTATGATTATCTGACAAGGTATGCTGATCTGACAGAACAACGGCAACGTTTTTTTTGTGTGTTTTTTTTTTTTTTTTGTGCGGTCCAGATGTTTGTTTACACCTCTTCAGTTATCGGAGTCTCCGATAACATTTCGGGAACACGAAAGCAGAACACTCACCTGCATTCAGATAACAACAAAAAAAGTGGCGAATAGCATTGTGCTGTCTGTGCTCAACACATCTTCTGATAAAAAAAAATATAAGTATATGTGCCACATGAGCTCTTGGTACGTCAAAGACGAAGACGGGCTATTAAGCTAAGGGTCAAAAGCTAAGGCTTGTGTTTGTTTCGACACCATGCTAAGATCGCAGCGCCACACAGTGGCTGGACATGACAATTACAGTGGATTCAAGGTGTCTTCGCAGTTTCATCTAAATGTGGAACTTTTCCCGCAAGCAACATCCGAAAATAGTTTCCAGACAGCATTCTCGTCCAAACTTGGCCTAAAATAAAATACCACAGCATCTACTGTGGCAGATGTTCCTTTGACTTAACTCTCCACTGGGTCAAATTCTGTCCAGCTGCTTCTACGTCAGATTTTCTGAGCTCTTGACAGACACGTCACTTTGAACATGACAAATACCATATCTGATAAACATCAGACTATTTGCCCCATCTGGGTCAAAGTTGGCCTCATTCTCCGTAAATACAGGCTCGCTGAGCTGCTTCGTTGGCCGTAAATCGCAGCTTTTAATGTCCTCGCTGACCCACTAAGAAGTGACCGCTTTGAGCCAGCAGACGCAGCGGTCGTATGCCGTACCAAGCGGCACCGACCAACGGAGAAGAGTCGGGTCTCATACTAATTGAAACTGCAGGGTTTATCCCCGACATCCGTTCACTTCTTCAGTGTGTGGCCAACAGATTAAAGCTCAGGCATTAAAGTCGATTTGGTCCTCTGTCACACATTTGTTGTCAGGGCGCGTTGTGCTCAGCTTATCCAATGCAGAGAGCCTAATGTGCGGTCTGAATTTATCACGCACATCTCTTCCAGTTTGAATTTCCCCAACTTCGGATGTGCCTGCAACCTATAAAAGCTGCAACCGTCACTTGTTGCTGCCTTGCCTCTTGTCTTTTACTGTACATCAGACGGACATCTTGGGTCTCCGCCTCTCTGCTGTGTCAGTCAACCGTTGGGTTCTCTCTTTCTGCATGAGCTGTTTTCACTTTTTTCAGAACCGTTTTGTGCATGTAGAGCCACTGTGGTTTCATTAGTTGCGATACTGCAGCATCTTAATGGAATTAAATAGATATGATGAGTGGAGCAGCAGTTAAATGGCCGCTGAAGTGGCTCTGTAATCGCCCCCCTCCCCTCCCTCCACTCTGATCTCGATGATCATACACACAGAGACGATGTCCATTAGTTTCTGCTGCTGCATCATCACTGCAATCCTGAGTCGGATGGATCTGAGGTCAGAGCGGTGATCAAAGTGATATTTAACCGTCACCCCTTTGTAGCAAAGGTTTCCTGAATGCAGACGGGTGTTTGTTCTGCCAAATTGATTGGAGGCATAAAAGGGTTTTGTTGACTATCCATATTTATCCATCTATCTAGTGTTTTCCACTTCTCTTTGGGTGTAACAGGGCCATGAGGGAAACACAAAAAGTTTAAACGATTGCATTTGGTAAAGGATGAAAGAGAGTTGCTCATGCCAAAACAACAGACACAATCCCAGCTCACATTCACTCAGTCCCACTCCACAGACTTGTCAGGCATTAAGAGGCGGTTATTTCTCTTGAGGATTTGGAAACTCTTTCATGTGCCTTCGGTTCAGGACGTGGCGGAGAAGCCCCCTGGCTGAACCAGTGTCTGCTCTTCCTTTTCCCTCTGTGCACAACAGTTCATTCTACGGATTTTATTTTTTTGATGTGCGTGGATCATGTGGGACTCCAAAGCATCCTTAGTTTGAGCGTGACTTAGCACAGTCATGTAAAGGCCAACTCATGTTAGATGAGCTGTGGCCAGCAACTCTGGCCTCCAACTTTGTTTTCTGGTGGACGGGATTACTCCACTTTAGGAGTAAATCCCTAAAGTGGAGTAATTCCGTGTATCTGGATGCAGATACACGGAATTACACACGACGTGGATTACATACAAACTATGAAATATTTTTTAAAATATCTTCTGGAGGAAACAAAATCGATGGACCCTTAACTGGTTGCGGTGTTTATGGAGCCTATAAGCCAGAACCTGTCAGTCAGTTCTGTTAGCAAGTCTGCATGTTTTACCCTCCGGGTCTGGGGTCTGTCTCCACTAGTTTCCGGGTGAGAGGCGATGTACAATCTGGATAGGTCGCCAGTCTATTGCAGGGCAGTACATACACACACAAAACAAGCACCCGTACATACAAATACACATCTCTGGGCAATTTAGAGTAACCAATTATCCTTACCATTTTGACCTGACTAGAATGAATAGAATAGAAACAACCTTTACGTGTAAAGATTCACACAAAAAGTTATTTTGTTAGTTTATAATAATAATAATAATAATAATAATAATAATTTATAATAATACTATACTCTGAAGCAGAAAATACTGTGCAGTTGTTAATGTTATGAATGTTTTCATTAGCATTAATCATCACCATCATTGGATCATTGGTCTGCTTTAATAATTGCTGTGACTCTTTCGCTAAATTCATTTTAATGTCAATATCCTGCACATTTACAGTAACTGGTGTCTTATGTCTCAGTTATTTTCTATTAATTTAAAGTAATACTGTTTTTACGGCGTTATAAAGTTGCCTGTGTGGAAAAATTGAAAAAAAAAATTTGGCTGAGAAGTATTTTATTATCCAGCAGTAAAACTCAGCGGTGATGAAAGATTTATTAAAAACAATCTATTAGATATTGTTTTTTTTTCTTTTCTGTAACGATCCTGCTTTCAGATGCAGAAAAGGAAGAGCTTCAACTCCGAGGCATTTTTCTTTTTTTTTCCTCTCTCTCTCTCTCTCTCTCTCTGATGTATACAACTTTTGACTTGGACATTAATGCCTGTGTTTGTACTCGTATCCTTCTCACTCTAATTTTAATACAGTTGTGTTTTTGTTTTCTTGTTTCGGGGCCACCCGATCCTCCACGGGTGCATACATTTTTTATCATCCAGGAAAGACGAGATGGACCTTGTGCTTTTTGTGGCTGCTCAGGTGTTGTACAGCAGCAGCCTCTGACATGACCAATCTTCCAGTGCCCACCTACCCAAATACCTAGTGGTCCTACCTGTGCTGAATAACGTAAAAATAAAAAATGCACGTTAGGCTTCTGCTTTTCTGTTATTTATAACAGTGAATCAAACATAAAATAATTTGCACATTTGGAATTTGACAATGTTGTTAAAATTCAATAATTTTTCCTTGGATATAAAGAGAATTAAATAAAAAGAAAAAGAATGCACTAAAACATACAAATATTTGTGGAATAGTACCAATCAGACAAAGCTGTTAAGCTTTTTGGGGCAGGCCTCTAACAGGCAGTGCCACTTTGCATATAAAAGGCCAAAATGTCTTTCCTATTTCTACTAAAATGGGAAAGAAATTCCCATTTGCTGGCAAAAAACCCCCCGGCTCAGTCAGTCCAAACTGAGTGATTTTAATTCTTGGCAAATTCTCAGATTTATGGGCTTTCACTGTTCCATTCTAATCCGTGACTATCCTGAGATCTAAGCCATTCCCATGTAGCTTTGACTGTACGAAACGTCTGACCCAGTCTCAAGTCTCCAGAACCCTCTGAAACGATTCCATCCAGGATTGTCCTCGATTTAGTTTAATCCGGCTTTCCATCGGCTGTACCGAATTTCCCTGTCCCTGCTGAACGAAGAAGATCCCCCACAGCACGATGATGCCATTTGCCACGTTTCATACCGGAGCTGCATTTATTTATTTTTTTTTAGGGCAATGTGAATTGTTAGATTTCCTCCACACATCTCTTTCAACACCAGATTAAAGGAAGATTGGAAAAAAAGTAAAGATCACCGTGAGATCCCGATTAAAAAAAGTGCTTGCCACACTTTTCAGATGTCAAATCCTGACTAATTTTGAAAGCCTTGTATGCTTTTTCCTTCTACTTGAGGTTATCACATAAACACACAGACGTTTGTAGTTGTAGCTTGAGAAAACGTGATAGAGCTTATGGGGTGTGTGAATACTCTTGCGAGAAAAAATAAGAAGTGGTCCTCTGCTGCTGCAATTTAAATGTTATTTTGTTTCTTATCCCAACATATACATTTTATTTTCCCCATTTGATTTAGGACAGTTTATGTGTGCCGCTTGCCGTTGGCTAGTAGGTTGGTTGTTAGTGGGAATCGTGGCACCCAGTCGAATTGTGCAATAGCTAGAAATCAGCTTTTAGCTAAGAAAAAAAAAAATCTGTCACAAAAGCACCAATTAAAGTAAACAGGCTTTCCATTCCCGCCACCACTTTTTTGTTCATTTTAAAACATCGACTTACATAAATAATCTTTCTGCACCGAATGAAAATCAATCTGACATGGTAAAAAGAAAAAACAACAACAAAAAAAAATCTTCAGATGAGGATAGAGAAATGATGTGTCTCAAGATGACAGACGAGCTGACCCTGATGGGACTCTAAATTCCCCGGTTCTCACATTCGTCCCAGTGCAGGAGCGCAGAGTGGACGTTTCGCTCGGTTCCTCTCTTTTCTCACATTCTCCTCCTCCCATCTGAGCATCTTCATAGCTGTCAATCTCTGTCTGTTATTGCCGTCATCAGCAAATGCCTCCTTCCCTCAGAATCCAGACACTCTCTTCAGCACCTGTCAGCTCCCAAGCTTGTATGCGTGTGTGTGTTTGTGTGGGTGATCACAGGTAGAGGTAATGAAATGCAAATGTGCTGAGCTGTTGCACCAGAACGGACCCTGTTTGCGTGCGTGTGTGCGTGTGTGTGTGTGTGTGTGTGGGGGGGGGGGGGGGGGAGTAGTTAATCCACTGTGAGCGTTTGTTGGGCTTGTGCTGCTGCAGCACCATTTCTCTTGGGTTTTCCTGCCTCCCGTTGCCCCGGGCCGCGTCCCACTGTCTGGAAGGCGACAGCCTTGGCACCAATACAGCAAAGACCCAGTTTAATACCATCAGAGGCTATTTGCAGGGAACGGGCGCCGCGCCGCGTCTTCTTAGGCAGGGACTCAGACAACCCTGGAGCAAATTACTCCTGGCCTCGTCCAGTCCTGAGCCGCTCTCTCTGTTATTTTTCTTCTTTTCATTTTCTTTATTTTCTCTCTTATTGCTCGTTTCACTCTTCAATAGCCTCACTGTCTCCTGCCGCTCCTCCAGTTCATGAGTCGAATGAGTCATTTTGTTTCTCTGCCTGTCCCTCTGGATTTTGCCTACCCCTTATTTACTGCTGCTCTGTTTTTTTTTTCATTTTTTAATTCATAGTCCACCTTCTCTCCATCTCGTCTCTTATCTCTTTTGCGTATTTGTTTCTCTTGCCGTTTCTCTCTCTGCTGAACAGCCTTATCCTTCGGCTCATCGTCGTCCATCGGAGGAACCCTGCAGCTGCATCACTTCACGGCTGAGCGGAGATGCACATCAGCAAAGCTTCGACTTCTGTCATGATTCAGCATGTATAAATAGTTAATAACGTGAAAAATTCAGCACTTTGAACCATCAGAACAACATTTTAAGCTCGAATCAGACTGCATTTCCCTCAGAACACATGCATGGTTCACAATTCCCTTTTTATTAATGACATTTATATAAATGCAAATGCTCTCCTTCAAGAATTGAGCTTCCTGTATGTGTGTAAAGACGTAGAGCGACTCTTCTCCGAAATCAAGCTGCCCAGGACTCTGCAGTGTCCTGCTAGCTGCAGTAATATCCACAGGCACCAATAAACCTGAACCTCATGACTAAAATCAATCTCTTCTAGACTGTGAAGCCTTGAGATAAAAAAAAAAAAAGAAGCCGGTCTGTTGAAGAGCAACTGCATTCAACATTTTTGCTGTTGGAAGCTTTGCTAACTGGGAATATTGTGTGTTTTGGAGTTGAAGCGCATTGAAGTCCTATTATTTTTACACGAAGACCTGTTGCCATGAGAGCATTTCTCCCGTTTTGTCACGTAAACACATAATTGTGTAGTGGACCGAATTACTTTGTGTTCAGCCCCCTTTTACTATGACGCTCTAAATAAAGTCCAGTGCAACAAGCCTTGCGAAGTAAATAATAAGCAGAAATTATGTTTGAAGTTTGCCACAAGTTGTTTAAAGGGAACCTCAAAGAAATTTGTTAAAGGCTGCACAAAAAAATATATGAGACTGAGGACAACAACATTAAGCCTACAATCAGAGCTGCAGTAGAACGGGTTAGATCAAACCATGAAGTGCAGACCTAACTCCAACAGAGAGCTGTAACTCTTAAAAAGTGATGTTCTCTTTTCAGTCTGACTGAATTCTGTTTTTGTTTTGTTTTGTTTTTCCTGTGAAGATTTGGCAACAGCTTTGATGTGCAAAGCCAGTAGGAGCGAAGCGCAAAAGGATTTCTAGTTGTAACAAAGCTGGTGCTGCAAAGGACTGACCAGCAGGACCTGAGAACATAAACACGCTTTTCCGATTTGTATTTGTCATTTCTTTGAAAGCATTAAAAAAATAAAAGAAATAAATGCATGCAATTTTTCCATTGTAATGTGAAAAATGTCAAGTTGTATGAGTACTGTTGTTAGGTGCTGTACATGTGTATTCAAACAAAGGAACAGAAAGAGATGCCGGGCTAAAATTGCAGCTTTCCAGACATCTGCTGTGCCACAGCAGCTCCAGTAACGAGCTGGTCTGTTCAAGTGGAACTGCTGAGCCCAGCTGCCATATTTGCAGTTGAAGCTTTTCGCAGCTATAAACGCCACGTGGATTTTCGAGGGTTTTTTTTTTTTTGGAGTTGGGAGCGTTGATCCGTGTGTTGTGTATGAAAATAATGTAAACCTTGTCAAATTGGAAATGGAAGGCAATGAGATGCAAAGTGTAAAATATTATTTGTATTGTTTTATTTGTGGAATATGAAGATATGAAGAACAATGACAAAATAATACAATGATATAAAAGGAAGTTCACATTATAGTTACAATAAATTAAAATACCAAACACAAGAATGAGCAAACGTTAAGATGTACTTTGTCCCCTGTAAGGATGATCATCTTAAGCCACAAACATATGAAGTTTCCTCACAGCCAGAAGGTTGCAGGTCTAGTTTCAGATCGAGCCTTTATTTCTGGTTAAAGATTTTCATGTTTTGTGAAAACCTGGATTTCCCCAGACTGATTGGTTTTCTCCCCAAACTCCCCCAAAAGGCACATGTGTTGGATTAATCTGTATTACAACTACGGAGTGAGTGTAACGTGATGACGTTTCGGGAGGTTTACCATGTTTTCAGCTGCTGACGTAGAAGTCAGATCGGCCTGTGCAAAAGTAGCTTGACCATGCAGCTCCTTGCAAAGGTATTCACACTTAAATGTAACAATTCTATCCCAAACTCGCATGGATTTAAATGTGGAGTGGAAATTGGGAATTCCTTTTTAGGTAGTCTGTGCAGACTGGATGGTAGGGAAGATGGAGTTAAACGTAGGAGAATCAATCAAGAAATCCTTTTAGGTGCTTTGAAAGTTGGAACTAGACTGGAATGGTTTACATCGCAGCATATTCAAGAGTTATAATGGTCAAGTGCAAGTCCAGACCGAAATTCAATTGAGAAGCTGAGCCGAGACGAATATTGACGTTTATTGTTCTCCCCAAACAATCTGAATGAGCTTGAATGGACAAAGTCACTAGATATACAACACTAGAGACGTATCATTTTACAGCTGCAATCCTAAATTACTGACCCAGTTGGCTAACGCCAATGCAATTCCGCTTTTCAGACTTTTATGTATAAAATATTGTTAAAAGAATACGAGCCGTTCCTTCTACTTAATGAACGATCAGTTCTTTGTGTTGTTTGTGGCTGTAAGGTGACAAAATGTGGAAAAGCTAAAGTGGCATGAAGACTTTTGCAAGGGACTACATGCCAATCTCTGGGTTGTTACAAAAGCTAAGTTGAACAAGAACTAATAGAACTATCCTGCGCAAATACTTACCTTGTGAAAACGGGTTAGTATTTGAATACAAAGTCACTTCCAAAGCTTTGAAGGATTGCAGCAAGAGCACACGAATACATTAACATGCAAATGACTTTGTGTTGTGGTAAACCCTCCGAGAGACTTTTTCGGTTCAGCGGTAGAGCGGCGCGCTTAGTCGACTAAAGCCTCTTCACTAGAAACTGGATTACAGTCGAGTATATCCCAGGGAACACTCAGCTGTGTCTGAACGTAAATGAAGCTGTCTAGATGTTTGTGGTCATCATTTCACTCGGTTGATAACGGATACCAGTGTTTAAAAGGTTCGATGTATTGGATTATGCTTGCCAAAAATAGTGACACACGTAAAATTGTGCTTAGTGATCCTGTCAGATTTTGGGCCAGTAACACATGTAAAGTCGGGCTGCCTCGTGTTTGTGTTTGAAATATGGGCATGATGTAAAAAAAAAAAAATTAAGTTGTTACACTTGGGGTGTTGATATACTTACTACCTATACTAACTGATATACGCATGTAATTTATCGACACTTAAAATGCTTCTCCTTTTAAGCGTAGCCATTAGCAGCGAGCAGCAGACCTGAACAGTCTGTCTCACAGCTGTCCGACTAAAAGTTGCCAACCACATGTCTGGACTGGCTCTCGTTCCTCCCCTCCCTGTGGTAATAAAAGCAGCAGGCAGCAGCATCCCCTCATACCTCCAAGGTTAAGTACCGACTCACTGAAGCATCTCCCAAGTCAAAGTGTTATTTCCTTTTTCTTTTTTTTTTAAAAGCACTCTTTTACTAGATTAATTAACTTTAATTAATTAATACACACACAGTTAAACAGTTTTATGTCACACTTTGGTCAATGGTGTCTCACCAATGGTGTTTACTCACTGGAATATGTCCGAGAATGTGCAGTATGGGTTTATATGTGTATTTTGATTTCATTGTGGTTCTAATGTACATGTGTTTTTGTAGCTTTTATGTATCTGTCTGTCTACTGAGCTTTCGATCCAGTTTTAATGGAGTTAAGTGCAACACTATTATTACAGATAAAAATTCTTGGCTGTTATGGGTTTCTAGATGGGCTGTTTTCAATAAAATGTAAATGAGGTTCTGTTAGACCGGTATGGTAATTGGCCCAGCTCAAGGTCAGGAAGAGTGTGTCCTTTGAAACGAAGCAGTTCCAGTCCCTCAAAACAACCAGCAGGTACTTGTTCACTCTTGTGAGGCCGGATGTTAGAATTACGGTCGTGGCTATTAGACAGCTGGACAGAGGATTTGTTTTTTTGGGGAAGTGTTTTAAATCCTGTTTTAGATCTTTGGAGATGTAATTTTTACAGCATCGACTGACCGTGCTGGGTCGGCTCTTTCTAGGAAATTGGTCTGCGTTCGGCAGGACAGAGACGTGCTGCTAGTTACACTATCAGATGTCATTGTCTCGTGGGTAAATACTTCCTCTTTGTTGGCGCAGTCCGAATCCCTTTCCACTTTTCAATTCTTTGTTTCCCTCGCGCGTACATTTTCATTTATCTCGTCCTTTTCTGAGTCATCAGCACTTTTCCTCTTCATCCTTTGCCTTTTCTGAATGTTTTGTCCTTCCCCTCTCCCCGTTTTTCTCCATCACTGCACCCCAAACCACTTCATCTCTCCTTGCCTCACAGATCCACCCTCGTCTGTCCTTATCTTCCTTCATGACCTCCTCTTCTCTCTCAAGTGGGCTATCCACATGGTAATGTGTTTGCAGACAGCACACAGTGACGTAGGGAGGCCATTAGGGAATGCCCTGACTGCCTATAGCGGCGTTGGATGTCTATGACAGTACAAGTGCTGGTGTTAGCATTTGTCAGCAGCCTGCTTGCGTGTGTGCGTGTCCGCGTGTGTGTCTGTGTTCGTTTAAAGGTTATGGTGGGGACTGAGACCTGATGCGACACCTATTTACGGTGACTTCTCTCCGTTAGAAGCAAATATGTGCAAATTGCTTGCTGGGAGTTTTACTTACAGCCACCATTAGCAAGGATGTGCACCAGCAACACAGGTCATGAAAAAAGACCCCACACATGATGCCGCCCTCACCCATGCTTGACAGCTGTTAAAAGGAAGTGTTTTCTTGACTTTTCCAAATACTTCAAAAATAAATTAATCACTCTAATGTCAGCTCTGATTGTATGTAACCCTAGTACATTCTGCTTGTTTTCAGGTGCGCTTAATACCTCCTTTTTGCCTAGTGTTATGTGTGGGATTGTGCTGGTGACTGCGTGTGAGACTTCATTTACATGCATGCATCTTGCTTGCATGGAAGTGTTATGAATGCAGGGCTGTTGATCCCGTTGAATTATTGATGGCAGGGGGAGGTCAAGGATGCCGCTCACTCTGGATCACACAGAGGACGGAATAGAAACCAACCCTGGCAGCGGCACGCCAAGCCACTCTACCCACTGGCTGCACGCACACCTAGACTGTCCCATTAACAGGGGCCCGTTTTTAGACGTTGCAGTTTGTTGCGTGTTTGCTTTTGTAGTAATATTAGTCATAGATCTGCTAAAGAAAAGACACGTGCGATCATAATGCCTCGAGCCCTGTTATTTGTCAGTGTTTCAGAGAACAGGCGCTCGCACTCCATCCTTCCTCACACATCCCAAGTAGCCAAGTCAAAATGTGGCCTTCGGGTTTAATCAATGCTTGTGCTGCAACATGATGCCTTATTGTCCTTTAATGACTGACGTCACGAAGTCATGAACGGTTGGTTAGCTCTTTGTACAAAATCCTTGTTTACAAGGAGACGGCACCGCAGGGCGGTTGCCACCAATTTTAACAGAAGCAGTCCGTGTGGGTGACGGGCTGCGATTCGCGTCATGAGCACGATCAATGACGCGTCGGGCGATGACATGCAAACATCGCCTGGCATGTTTATGTGTCTGCTCGAACAATTTTGCACAGCCATTTACTTCGATCTTCAGAATTAGCAGTCAGTGACACGTTCGAGTCAGCCGGTGCACAGCTTTGCCCCCTCTGCGTCTCGTCCTTCCTGCTTGTTACGGAGCGCAACTCGCAAGAAGAATGAGATGTGAAGTGACAGCTGACTGGGGGAGAAGGACAAGCGGGATCCATCGCCCTACCATGTTCCTCTACGCTTTAGGTCTTTTTTGTGGCTGGTTAATGTTGCTGTAATGTTACAGTGTGTGAAGAAGTTGAATTTTTACAACTACAGGGTTCCTCTGAAGTCTAGGAAAGTGCATATAAATATTAACGTAATTCCAGAGGTCAGTCCATTTGTCTTTTAACCTATTTTGCAGTTTAAAAATTGTCTAAGAGATCTATTAAACTGTAATTTTTGGTCTGGAAAAGTCTGACATTTTGACATGAAAAATGCGTAGGAACTCTTTCAGTCGCATCGTTTTATTGTTCAAGCTGAAGAGATTTGTTGTGATATTCTCAACCATATATAGTAAATATATATTTACATTCTAGTGACATAGAGCTTTTTCCACCTGTTACATATGAAAATGCAAAAAAAAAAGCACTGATACATATTTGCATGTTGCCATAAATTTAACCCATGATCTGCTCCTCCCGTTCTTTTTTTTTTTTTTCTTCTTTTTTAGGTGTTCAACACCTACTCCAACGAGGACTACGACCGACGTAACGAGGAAGTGGATCCCGTGGCCTCCTCGGCGGAGTACGAGCTGGAGAAGAGGGTGGAGAAACTGGAACTCTTCCCTGTGGAACTGGAGAAAGGTGGGAAAGAACGTCTTAAATGAGGAAACCGGTCTGTCAGTTACTCATTACACCTGAGAGACAGAGAAGCACACACACACACACACACACACAATCATCGGGATGCTTTCTATTATTAACAATATTCATGTTGCTAACTTAGCATACTAGAAATATTCCTAGTTTGTCCAAGAAAAGCACGGAGATTCCCCTGCATGCACGCATTTGTGAAGAATGCGTCATCGGCTCCCCACCCTTCCACCCCCCGGGTTTCTTTTTCCACTTGTCTTGTTCTGCTGATGCATTTCCCCCATGATGCAGATCATAATTGCCCAGAAACTGAGAACGCTGTAGGATTCCTCCATCGTCTAACTGTTATGCAACCCGAACAGCTTGTAAATAATTAACTAAAGATGGGGGCTGGAAGAAGTTCTCATCCAGCCAATTCCTTATTTCCCGTGAAGCCGTTTGAACGTAAATGTCTCTTTCTGCTCCTAACCAATGAATTATTGATGTTTAAATGCCTTCGTTGAACAATATTTCCACATATCCTCCTAAAGTTTTTTTTTTTGTTTTTTTTTTTTTTTGATTATTTCCAAGCTGATTCTATTGATGTAAAAAAAAAACAAAAAAAAAAAACTTTGTTTTTTGCTGAATTCCACCTGAACGCATATCGAAATGAACACGTGTGTCCAGATGAAGACGGCCTCGGGATCAGTATCATCGGGATGGGCGTCGGCGCCGATGCAGGCTTGGAGAAACTGGGCATCTTCGTGAAGACCGTCATCGAGGGTGGAGCTGCCGAGAGAGACAGCAGGTGAGAGCTGTGCTCATGTTGCTAACTTTAGTGCTTTGCAGAAGTATTCACGCCCCTACAATAATGTTCAGATTTTGTCCGTACTGCAAACGCAAATTTCAACATGTTTATTGGGACTCTCTGTGATAGACGAGCACAGAGTGGTAAATGGGTACAATTCTAGCTGCCGCATGTTTCTACCAGTAGACTTTTTGCATAACATCACAGTTTATACCGCAGTTTTACGTCTTGCAGATATTCTCATTTGGATAAAAGTCTGTACTTTGACTGGGCCAGTCTAAATGACATATATATGATCTAAGTCATTCCGTTGTAGCTCTGGCTTTACATTTAGTGTTGGTGTCCTCCACCTCAGTTTTACAGGTTTATTCTGATTTCCCATCATTTAGCTCCATCTAGCTTTCTGCTCCCTACTAAAATAACACATCTCAACAGCATGATGCTGCCACCGCCGTGTTTTGTTGTGGGGGACGTGCTGAACAGCGATGTTTTTCTTATTTTTTTTTGTTGGTACATCTAGAGTTTTGCATGTTTTCTGAGATGTTCAGTCGCGGTCTTATCTGAAACTTCAAGCTGGACTTCTTGTTGCTTTTTATTTCACAATCACATTTTTTCTCCTGCTTCTGTGATTTTATTCATGGATGTCAAAGTAAAGGGGGTCGGAAAAGAAAAAATTTTAAAAACGAAGCGTCTTTTTCCTACTTCACATAAATTCCAGATAACATGTGCAAAACATTGCGGTTGCAACCCGACAAATCGTGACAAATATCAAGCAAAGACTCTACTGAAGGTCCAATTGTTGGAGGAAAAAAAAAAAATCTCCAAGCTGTGGAAGAGTGTTTTTTTTTTTTTGTTACTGTTTCTGCCAGCCCACCTCCACACTCGGTCTCTCTCTCCATGTGCGCTCGGTCGCGCTCTGTCCTTGTCAGATTTATCAGCAGGGGTTCGGATTAGATCTGCTGAGACGCAAGGTTCTTATACGGGGATGTGCTGTAGGTATATCATTCGACAGAGATATCGCATTAGGGCGTAGAGTTCCTCTTTATAATTTTTACCCACAATCCCCGTTCTTCCATCTTCACAGTGCGTTTCTGTTTCTGTCTCCGGATGGTGCATCTGAGCGTGAACAGTGGAGAGCAAGCACTGAGCCAGGAATACAGGATATGACAGCCTCTCAGCAGGGAGGCTGTGATTTCTGCCTACAAACCGCAAGCTTCCACCCATCGGTGCGTTGATGTGGTTCCTGTTCCCTCTAAACTGTTTAAAACACTGATAGGCCGGACCGCTTGCTGCTGCATGAGAGCGCGGAGCGCTCCGAAGTCTGGATTCTGACGCTCTAAAGGTGTTAGTGGTGGGCGTGTTTTGTTCTGGGATTGATGTAACCCTCTAAAGCAGGTGCCTCGGTTGCAGGTTTCCAGAACACGACAGTGAGATTAGCTGAAAAGTGCAGCGAGCGGAGAGAGAAGCCAAGCAGAGGAGCAGAGGAGAAGCTGCTTTTACGTTGGGGTAAATTTGATTTACCCCAATGTGACAGTTCAGGCGACTCGGGGAAAGGAGAAAAGTGGAAAGAACAAGTGGAAAAGACAACGGGAAGGCTGTGTTCGTGCACAAACTCATTTTTCTATCCTTGTAGATCATCGGAGCCTCCTTCTGACTTGACTGTGAAATCAATTGTTCTCCGCTGTTTATTGAATTGAGATAACGTTGTGTTAATGTTCACTGAAAATATTTGGAACTGTTGGGAGTTTTTCTGTTTGATTACTCCTGTTTTGTTTTTTTCCCTCTGTGGCTTATGTGAAATACTGCATTCTCAAATTGCACATGTTCTTTGGTTAACAAACAGTTCTGTTGACTTTCTCTCATAGCCTGTATTTGGTGATTAGCCCATAGATTTACCTCAACGGATGGGCGGAGGTGGCTCTTGCAAACTCCTTGAACAAAAAACATCTCGACCACCATTTTCAATTCCCAACAAGGTTGTGGTTTTTTGGTGAGATGCCAAGCTTCAAATCAAAAATGTCAAGGCCAAACTTTGACACTTATTGCAAGCAGGGGTGATTTTCTGTCACCCAGTCATTGGGCTGTGTTGTGTGTGACGCCACTAGCTCTCCTAATCATACCCTACCACTGCCTTAAGTACCGAAAACTGAAGGGGGCCCATTATTGGTGCTATAAGGGCCACTTTTGTAGTGGAAACAGACAAAATTGCACCGACCTGTGCCGTGCCGCTCAGGAAACGAGGTGTAATATCACTCGAGACCTGTTCAGTTTCTCAGAAGTGTGAAGAAAGGGATTTTACGGACTGGTTCTGAGTCCCACTGCCTCCTTAAATCTACCAGGGGAAAGTGAAAAATGGAGGATGAATTCAACAACGAGCATGTGTCACCTTTCAGAACCAGAACCGTCACAATCGAACTGAAATAGGAGCGCCGTGCTTTGATCTAACGGGTTCATCCTTGGGACGACATCTGCATAAAATGAAAAAAGTTATTTTGATTAGCGGTGCAGCCTGGCAAGGTGATTTCGAAGGAGACTGGGGGGGAAAAAAAACTAAGTTGTGTTTTGTGCACTGCATTAGAATAAATACATGTTTAAATCACAGTAAGATTCAGAGCGTATTGGTGGCTTGGCCTCATTAGGTGGAGGGGACTGACGTCGCAATTTATCTGGTAATTAGCATTGTCCCTCCACTCAGAATACTTATTTATTATGCCTTTTTTGATTAAAATTCATTATTTCAAAATACTAGAAAGTGTCATAGTCGTGCATGTACATCGTTTTAGCATGAGCATCAAAGAGGTTCTCCAAAATATCTATCAACGTGCAATCTTGCTTTTATTACAATTAAGTGACTTTTTTTTCTGTCACTTTGTTTACAGTCTTGCGTTATTGTTTTTTTCTTCGTTTTTTTTTTTTTTTTTTTACTGCTGTATTTATTTGACAGTTCAATGCAACGCAGTCTCAGCTGCACAAAGTCACAGAGATATTTCTTTAGAGCAGGGAATAAAAAAAAAAAAAAAAAAAGGAATAAAAGTGTCTGAGCCTCGCACAGACAAGTCCGCCTGCAGAGCCGCTGGGTTTCTTTACCTCCATGTGACACGGCTCAGCTGGACGCTGTAGCTGTCACAGCCATACTAAATCCCTGCCGTTAGCTGCCGTGTTCTCGGTGGACTTATGTGGCAGACTTGGAGAGAAACTGAAAACCCAGTGGGCACAGCAGTGGACGTATGCCAAAGAAAATATTTCCTTGTGTTTATTATTATTATTATTATTGTTGTTGAATGAACTTGCAGCAAAACATTCAAAGAGTTTGCTGTGTTTTAGTTTGAAAGGACGTCTCAGCGTTACTCTAAAATGAATATTTCATGACTTTATGATGATGTCAATGCTTTCCCTCAGCATTGGCGCAATTGGTTAAAGTACACATTATTATAGTGTTGCATATAATGTTTGGCTCCATTTCTGTTGGTCGATTTAAAAAAAAAAAAGAATAAAATCAAATGAAGAAGCCCTTAGTAACTATTTAACAAAACACACTTGGATTGATATGATAATGAGAACCCATTCAGTAAGAGTTTCTTTGTTGCATAAGAAAAAAAATATGTTCTGCATCTTTAAGGCACTCAGGATTTATAATAATAGTTTTTAAAACAATTCCAAAAATACTTTCAAGTAAACTGAATATTTATCAAGAATGTGCATTAAAATGTCTTTCCTTGCAACTTCCCTGGCACTAAATTCTTTTTTTTTTATTATTATTATCCGTAGTTCAGTTTCAGGTCAAGAAATTTTGTAAGCTTTAATTTTTATTTTTATTTTTTTAATGTACCATGTAGCCCAAGGCGAAAGACTGCCTGGCCTCTGCATCCTTGTTAGCCTCCGTAGCTTTTTTTTCTTTTTTCTTTTTAGCCTCATCTTTTGATTTTTGCAGGAATCAGAAGTTCCCTCTGTGAACGTTCTCTGAAGCAGCCGTGTTGCACTTCATAAAAATGATTTGAACGTGTATGACGTGGGTCAGTGAACATGAAATTAATGAGAAAAAAATTGGGTCAAACTTCTCAGGCTCATTTCGTCACAGCCCGGCGTTGCCTGATGCCTCTGCTTGTGCCCATCAGGATCAAGGTGAATGACCAGATTGTGGAAGTGGACGGGACCAGTCTGGTGGGTGTGACCCAAAGCTTTGCTGCTTCGGTCCTGAGGAACACGTCAGGAGTCGTTCGGTAGGAAAAACTCACATCCAAATAAATTTGGTTCTTGTGAAGTCTATATATATGGGAAATAAATACAACATATAAACAACAACAAAAAATCAATGCCTTAATACCCCTAAAACAAGTAGGAGATGATACTCTTCTTATAAACATTAACAGGGAGCCCAAATTTAAATTTGTTGTGCATTTTCTCTTTTCCAAACTGTCAAAATTATACTCACTCGCATGATTACTGATTTTTGGTGAAACGTCACGTAGCAAGTTAAAGAGAGAATACACACTTTTCATAATGAGAGCAATATCCTAGAGTATTTCTGGTTGAGCATCTGGCCAGTCTCACTGCTGAAACTTCATAAACCGATTGGTTTCCTGGCAGCTTTGGAGCATATTTCAGAAATTGTTTGAGGTCAAATTTGATCCAAAATCTTATGGTGTGCCTCATTGCTCAATAGGTACATGCCTTAAAGCCTGAATCAGCCATAGCAACACGTGTTTTTCAGAAGCATAGATAAACCCTGCAAAATAAATCACTATCTCAAAAAAAAAAAAAAAACGTGAACAGAAACTTAAAAAAGCAAAAAAAATTGTATTTTTTTTATTTTGCAAGCAAAATTCAATGAGGAGCCTAAGGGGGAAACTCCACTTTATGATATATCCATAACTAGTCCATTTTCATATTTGATAAAAGAAAACGACAGGCTGGTTTGATTTAACAAGACACATTTAGATTTGAAATGTTTTAAAATTACCCAGGACCAGCAGGCGTCTGAACGTTGCAGCTCTGAATTCCTTTAGCCCTGCTGTCATGGTGCAGAAATCACAAAGCCGCCCCTCAAGTCGCCATACTCGCTGTGAAAAACACACACACACACACACGCACACACACACACACACACACACACACGCACACACACACACACACACACACACCCACACACACACACACACACACACACACGCACGCGATGGCAGGAAGGCTTTGATTTGAAAAGCTCAAGCTGTCCTTGGCAACAGCCTGCCGTACCAGCCTCCAACTGATTCTTGTCTTTTATTCTCCTTTGGTTTGCTTAGTGTTTTTTCAACATTCGCCGTGGTTCCTAACCTCCTCTCCTCTCATTTCTTTTGTCTCTTTGACTCAAACGACCAAAGAAAAGTCAGACGCACTTGTTATTGCAGGTCACAGTTGAAGACTTCCAGTTTGTGTTAAGGTTCATTACACAGATTTTTCTCACTTGAAGCCGTCGATGCAGTAACATCTGGAGAGGTGTCCGCGTCACTGTTAAAAATAATCAATAAATCGATCGGTTTTCGACCTCTATTTATATTCTAAATGAGGCAGAGACGTCAAAAGATGCTTTATGTTGTGGAAATGCAGCCCTGGTAGAAAACCTGAAGACATGTCCACTGGTGTCACAACACACTGCTGTCCCAGCAGATGCTGTTTGCTGAACTAATATTGACAGTGGAGGTTTTCCACACAGCAGGATGTGTGTGTGTGTGTGTGTGTGTGTGTGCGTGTGTGTGTGTGTGCGTGTGTGTGTGTGCGTGTCGGTGAGGCAGCCTTGGAAAGGTGAACATCTATCATCCGCCCGTCTATCCTGGCCGCAAAAAAATGAAGAGATTAATAAGTGAAG
This sequence comes from Poecilia formosa, assembly GCF_000485575.1. NCBI lineage: Eukaryota > Metazoa > Chordata > Actinopteri > Cyprinodontiformes > Poeciliidae > Poecilia > Poecilia formosa. Next base: position 45,805 of record NW_006800252.1, on the reverse strand, counting down.
AACTAAAAAGCGTGCAAATGTTCAAACTGTAACTCAGAGTTTTTCCGTCACGCAGCAAATCGTGATGTTCGAAACCAGAACGTTGATGTTACGTTGACGAGTCAGAGCAGGTTATTTCCGTCTCTCACTCCCCTGTGTTATTTCTGACCAGATTCGACTCTCGCTGCCACCTCCTCACTCGCACTCGATATTCAATCTTCCTCCATCACATCTCACTCACTCTTCCTCCTCCTCCACCTCCTCCTCCTCGGTAAATCCTTCCCTCACTTTGTCTGATCACAAGAGGTTTCGTGGCCAAATGTCCCAGATTTTCCTTTTTAGCTAAATTCAACCCCGATTTTCAGCAGCGAATCATCCAGGTATTAGACAGAGCCTCTCCTCGCTTCATTGACTACGAGTAAAATGTAGTTTAAATGTAGTTGCAAACCATGTGGCGTTTCCAACAGAAAGCGGTCGTAATAAAATGCACAACTGTACGCTGTACAGGAAGAACATTTTTCAGATTTCTTTTAAACTCTTTTCAATCCTGATTTATTTATTTTACCCAGATTTAGCTCAATGAAAAAAAAAGTAGCTAATTGGTTCCTATTAAATATTACAATTTTGCCAAGTTGACGTATTTTATTACATCTTGGATAATATTGAAGGAGTGCTAGACATCTATTTGAAGGAACACCATGATATTCCATATATTAGAGCCATCCTCGTTTTAATTGGAGTGCAGAAATAAATCATTTCTGGCGGTGTGTGCGTGCAGTTCGGCTAATCCAGCACCCTCCCGCCTGGCTGTCTCAGAGCAGGAGGAGGCAGCTACAAACCGAGACAAACTCCACTCGCACGTGGAGAGAGGCTGTTTCCAGGTCATCTACTCCTCAGACGTCCCCTCGCCTGTCCATGAAGGACCTCACTGTTCCACTGGCCTTTCTATCACTGTGGATTTTTTTTTCTTCCTCTTTCTTTCTTTCCATGCCATGTCCTTCAGTTGTTCCTTTACATGTAGATCAAGTGTGCCTCTCTGCCAGAGCGTAAGCCCTTCTCCTACCGGCCCTTAGAAATATCCGAACGAGCTCTGGGGAAACGAATTCACTTGATTGGGTCCTATCTCGAATCCACTTTCCTCTCTCCCTCTCTCACGCGCACAGATTGGACCTCGCTCACACATGTGCACACGGACGCTTGGACCCTGCTGTCTTCAACATTTGCTTTAATTATTGGCCTATTGTGTTAGCTGTAAGGAGAGAGAGAAAAAAATATATAAATTGGAGATAATGACATTTTTCGCCTGATTTGCAGAAACAACGCACGCAGTGAGTCAAAAGGTTTAAGCTGAGGAACATGTGCACTTCCTGCAATCTGGGAGCCAAAACTCAAACTTTAGAAGGGTCGCTCTTTCTCACATTGAAGATTTGAGTTGGATATTTTTTGTGTCCCTACAGAGGCACAGTCTGTTTTGTTTTTGTTTGTTTTTTTTTCCATTTGGCTTAAATCCCTGCCAGGCTAATAGCTGGCTGCCCTGCTGTGCAGACTGGCTTTGCACATTATTATGCACATCCAGTCCCCCCAGCTTCGCTCTGATACGTCAGCAAATATCGCTGTCGTTGCTATTCGGCTTTGGGCCTCTGCTTCTCTCACGTTGACTGCTGCCGTTGCCTGGCCTCCCTGCACAAAAACACGACAAGATCCAGGTCACCGACGCTCGACATGCGCGTCTCCTTGCATGTTCCCGGGAAACACATTGTTTAGCTAAAAGGAGCCGAGTTAAAGCTACTGATCAGGTAGATCAAACAACATTTAGATAATATTTATCCCCTATACGACAGTGTTTCACAATCACATTTTCCGTTTTGTTTTGCTTTTATTTTTTTTGCTCTAAATTCTTACATAATCAAGATAAAATCTAAAACAATAATCCACACTTGCCTATTGTGACGTCATACAAAGTATATGGTATGGTTATTTTGAAATGTATAATTTTCTTGTTTGTTCTTAAAGAACCAATATTATATTATATTATATTATATTATATTATATTATATTATATTATATTATATTATAGGGGTGGGTATTTACTGTATCGTTTATCATGTATTGTGATAAATGTCTTTCTATGATGAGAACTCTGCTTTTATTATCACAATAAACAACAAAAGTAATGACACTTAAACCCCTCTCCCCCAAAATTGTCCACATTGTCAGGATGGTTAGTTTTTACTATTTTCTCCACTGTTTGGTCAATAAATATTAATTAATTTGAAAACATGGTTAAATACAGTTAATCTGGGTGTTCTGGTGGCACCAATCAAACTGCGTTTTATGATTGGTGTCCTAAAGAAGTCTGTTGCAAATTTTTTAAAGGGCAATATCTAAGTTTGCGGCGCTACGATTGCCGTGTCATGCTGTCACTGCCATACATTTAACAACAAGAGAAGTACTAAGCAGTTCTTATCGTCACTTTAACCATCATCACAATATTATCACAAAATACCGTGGTGAAACTTTTAAGTTTATATTATTTTGTACCGTATCGTATCGTATCGTATTATATTATATTATATTATGTTATTTAACAATGCTTGTCCGTGCAGCTTTGTGATTGGCCGAGAGCGCCCAGGTCAGCAGAGTGAGGTGGCCACGCTCATCCAGCAGACCCTGGAGCAGGAGAGGAGGCAGAGAGAGCTCCTGGAGCAGCAGTACGCCCACTACGACGCGGATGACGACGAGGTAATTACACATATCCTTACTTCCCCCGATTGGTGCGATGTTAGCATCACACGCACACGGGACTGGGAATCCTAGTTTGGGTCCTGAAAGGCCATTTATTTTAAGTTCGCACGCTCCCAACAATTCATGCAAGTGACAGTGTAATGAAAAATGAGGCTTCTGGTTGTCACTTAATGCTAATCAGCTTCTTTCTCGTGACAGCTGGCTTGAAGTATCAGCTTATTAGCTCTATAAAACTGACTGACAGTGTAGGCTTTTGATGCTAGCATTGAAAAACATGCTCTCTCACCGCCATGCAGACTAAGAGGATGCTCTGAGAGCTGCATCACTCAGCATTTCCCTCTGGTTCTGATGCGTAGTCACAGCACATTTTAATCCTCCAGACACTGAGCTCCTGGCGTCGCAACTCGTGTTTTCTTTGGTTTTGAGCTAAATAGGCACAGTTGCACTTTGCATCTGCATGAAATAGATCACTGGAAGAAGCAAAGATCAGTGCAAATGTAAAATGCATGCTGTGGAAAGGCTGTCGTCTGGTCGTGTCTCTGTGTAGTGTTTTATACATGGAGTGTGAAATCTTTTATTCCCCGGTGATCGTTGCGTATAAAATGGTTTTGCTTTAAGAATCTCCTTTTCGGGCTGTTGATGCTGAATCTAGCACTTCTGTAGTTATAGCAAGACATAAGTACGACACTGTCAAGTGTCATTAAAGCTTCTGCGGCTCTAATTTGGCTATTGGCAGAAGGCTCACCAAGCTGTGCAGAGTCAGACTTTTGCACCTAGAATATCTGTCTTTGCATGTATTTCCCCCTCTCGATACTTCATAATGTTGACATGCAACGACTTTTAATAAAACAAGTTCAGAGTTTTATTAAAGATTTAAATCATTCCTGGCATGAAAATATTCAGTCAGTGCCTTGCAAAAGTATTCGTGGCAAACCTTCTTCATCTTAAAATGATGAACTTCATTTTGTTTTGTTGGAATTTTATGTGATACAAAATAAAACTACAAACAGTACATTATGTATTAATGATAGCTTTCGGCTAAGGAATAACTTAACCTCTTAACTATCATCCCCAAATAACATGTAAGTCGGTGGATTGAAGAGGAAACCGGTGACAATTAAGAGGTTTTGAAAAGATTAGAATAAATTGTACTTTTTAAGGTATACTTAAGTCACATTTATTTAAGCAAAAACAATGAAAGTCAGAACTAGTTGAAAAGCTCCTTCTTCACTTAAAGTGTCAGTGTCCAGAGTTTAATTCCATCATTAGTATATGGGAATGTAACGTAGAACGATGGCCCTGTAGCCACAAACCAATCAGACCGAGCTCCGTTTTTATGGATAGAGGTGATAGGTGCAGGAAAAGAGACGAGGAGACAATGTAGGCCAAGATAATGAGACCAGAGACCATGAATCGTGCCTGTACAAGAGAAGAAAAATCAGAAGGAAAATTTAGCCAACTGTGCACTACAGAGTGTACTATGTCAGGATTTTTTAGGATTTAGAGTAACATCACTGGTAAGATTGGTCTCTTTTGGTCGTCAGCCAAAAACTGAATCGACCCCTCCATTTAGGTTTAATGCACAACAGTCAGTGCCAGTGTTCATTAAGCTACAGGGTATTTTGAGAGGGACACGAAGAAACACAGTAATGGCTCACATAAATGTCAAATCTGGAGACGCATTTTAGAGATTTGAAAATATAACCCCTCCAGATGCCACTCGTTTTGCCTTCTTAGTTTTTTTTGCATTTGATGTAATATAAAAATCCGACATCCATATATGTTAAGAATAACATATGATCACTGCTGACTCGTGAAATGTTATTTCATGATTCTTTCACTTTATTTTTCAAGCTTCTTTTTTTGCACCAAAGCACACTGCTCAACCGTTATGTAACAGGCAGCAGTAGCATTGCAAGCGTAGCTTGTGTGAAAGTGAAACAGGGCTGAGTGTGGATTTAGGAAAAAGCCTTTACCATCAGTGCTTAATAAAAAAAATAAATAAATAAAAACACTGGGTACATCACTGTAATGTGATGTGCTGCCCTGTGGAGTTCAAAGAAAGAGGAAAAAAGGCTACAGCAGCTAGCTAGCTGTAGCCTTTTTTTAGCTAGCCACATAGTTTCTAGCTAGCTAGCTAGCTAGAAACTATGCAGCAGATTGCAATTTGTAGATAATGGCAGGTTTAACCTGCAACCTGAATTCTTGCTTATTTATAGACAAGAACCGTCCATAGCAATGTTCCTTCTTTTAGCTCAAGTCAAGTCACAATATGGGTCACATTGTTTAGCTTTAACTGTTACTATTCCAGTGGTTTGCTTAATGTGATAGAGTATTGTACCCATATCTTAGGTCAACATCGCTTTAGGTTTCCTTTGACAGTTCCTAATATATAAAAAAAAATAAAAATAAAAATAATAATAATAATAATAATAATTTCCATTTAGCTTTATATTAAATTTTCCCATCTTTTATTCATAACAAGGGTCATGCATAAATATAATGAATATAACTGTCAAAACTCAGCATCTTAAGTTGTACTTTTCACAAATGTCTTTCATGGGACGGAAATCAAAACAGACTCTTTGACCTCTTAAGGTTGCTACTGTTTTAGACTAAACTTGCAAAGCAGAATGCTGTATGCTCTCCAACAAGTTTTTTTTTTTTTTTTTTTTTTTGCTTAAAGCTCAATCAGTTTTCTGTCAAAGGGCCAAAGAGAGAATTGGTATTTATCCTATTTTTGTTTGTTGTGTGTAAACTATATGACTGTTTTTTTTTTTTTCCTTTTCATTTCTCTTAAAGCAGACGGGGGAGTATGCCACCGATGATGAGGAAACGGGATCAACAGCGGGTGGCGAGAAGAGCATAGAGGTGTTTGATCTGCCGGAAACGGAAGACATCTTGTCTCCTTCGGAGTTGGATGCCACTAAGCTGTACCAGAAGTTCAGAGAGGTAAACTCGCTTTATACAGTTGAATAGACATCTCTGAAGGCAGTTTGAAGGAGTGATGGGAAACAGTTCATTTTAATTCTTGTTATTGCTTTGGGGAAGAAATGTTAAGCCAAAGTTATCAGTAGATTAAATTAAATCAAGCAACAAAAGTTAATAACACAATGTTATCCAGCATCTCTTTTTTTTTTTTTTTTTTTTTCACTCGGCAGTGTTGCTGCTCTTGCCAAAAGAGGCGATCCGCTTACCTCCTCAAATTCCCAAGTGGTTCGTGAGTGATTACAGGTGCGAACACGGTGATCGCTACTAATGATCTCCCAGGAAAAGAACGACGTTGCTCCTCGGCAAGCTTCCTATCCGAGATCCAAAGACACTCTGGCCAAGTCTTTGGCGCTACCTCTGAAATTTAAGCTCAACGGAGAAAAGTACGGCGATAAAACGGAACATTAATTTATTGTCAGGTAGCGCGGTCGCACTCTTTCGGCTACTGAGTAATATTGATTGATCACTGCACTGCTGTGGCACATTTTCCCCCTTTGTGAAGTTCCACGGTGGTTATATAACACGTTTAACAAATGGCTTCAGCTGCACAGCGGGCGCCGGCTGAGGAGACCGAGAGGAAATAAAATAAAAACGTGCTCTCAGGGTTTTTTCGCTTGTTCTTTTGCCTCCCTTTACTGTATATTTGCCCAACTCCTGCAGTGCATTGGTAATTACTTTAACCTTGTTTTTTTCTGTTGAGCTTTAAAATGCAACGTTTTTATTGCAGCCCCATACTTTACACCGAGATTTACAAATGCACCATCGTTACTCCCTATGCAACTCATCCATCCATTGTGTTAAACATTTATATTTTAACATCTTTTTACAGGGAAAAAAAGAAAATTTTTTTCCCTGTTCTTTCCTCTGGGAGGAAACGTCAAAGAGGGAGCTGGGAGGACAGGGTCGGCCGCCTCTGCCACTCAAACCGGATCGACAGCAGAGAGCCTGCGCAGCCATGCATTTGATTATCTGACCGCCATCTCTCTCCTCTCTGACGTTTCTCACTTTTGCCCTGCTTGGACTCTCTGCAGCTCCAGATCAAGCACACGGTGACAGAGGCCGAGATCCAGAAGCTCAAAACCAAGGTGAGAGACCGAAACGTCTGTGGGTTTTGTGGAGTAAGACGCTGAGGTTTGTCAAAGTTTTTTTTTTTTTTTTAGATGTGTGAGAAACACACAAATGCAGTTTACTGTGCAGGTCTTTCTCATTCCACACTTTGTTTTTTGTGCATTATCTCTTTTATTTGTTGCTCCCTTTAGCAAAACTGTGGAAACACAACACAGTTATTTGGGATTCTCTTCTCTCCCTAAATGCTGAGGCGTTTATTTCTGCTCTTGCTGCTCGTCCGAAGGCTTCAGCCCATGCATGTATGCAAATTGATTTCAGTAATTCTTAAATTAATGAGTTGGCAGCTGAAGTGATCGGATAAAGTGGTGCCTGAAAAGCCTATTAAAATGTAATGATGCTCCATTTTTACCATTAAAAGTAAAGTGGTGCTATTCGAGCTTTCGGGTCAGATTTTCTTCCAACTTTGTCTCGTTGGTGTCACCTCTCGTAACATTCTGCGGGTTTTGAATGGCATTTTCCATCATTCCCATAGGTTTTCCCCTTTTAGCTGCTTTCTCCACTTAAACACATCTGTCTTTACTGAGTCTGTTTTGAGTAAATAATGTAAGTATTGCCGTGTTTGCCCGCCAACAGTTGGCGTCCGTTGAGAAGGAGAAGCAGCGCTGGGAGAAGGAGAAGAGCCAGCTGAAGGCCAGCATTGAGGAGAACAAGGAGAGGATGCTGAAGCTGGAGAGCTACTGGATCGAGGCGCAGACGCTCTGCCACACTGTGAACGAGCATCTGAAGGAGGCCCAGGCTCAGTACCAGGCTCTGGAGAAGAAATACAACAAGGCTAAGAAACTCATTAAGGATTTCCAGCAGAAGTGAGTGAGCGAGCGCGGAGGAAACTGTTAAAGTATTGAAGTCTTTTGAAGTGTTTACATTATGGAAAGAAACAAAATTAGCTTAATGGGACGTCGTTTCATCCCTTTAAAACAGTCGAAAGGCGCAGATTTCCGACGTCGCCTTACTCGTCTGTTGTCTTTTAGGAAGCTTAACCTTCGATGAATTTTGAAATGCGACTGGTCTCGGTGAGCTCAGATGCCACGAAGTGCTAAAAGCGTTGCATTAATTGATGTTTTGTGGAGCAAAGAGAAATTAAGTCCTGACTCAACGGTCAAGCGTGTCCAAGGACGTTATTTTGTGCTCGGTTATCGGAAAATTGAAATTGGAGTCTGAAAACATGCCGGTTTTTGAAATGGGAAATGTGAAGAATCCAGAAAATGGAAAGATGCGTCTAAATCTAAGTACACAGTAAGTTTAAAATGAGTACCTCCAGACTTTAAAGCTGCACGGCAAATTCCTAGTCGCATCCCGTTTCTGCTGTACGAACCGGGGCTCGCAGTCTAGTGCACTCAGACCTTCCTGCGCTTCTGCTCCATAATTCTTTCGGTCAGCCCCATCAGAACCTCTACTGCTCAGAGCCACTCTGATGGACTCTAATTGGCTCGGGCCCCTGCAGGCCAAATGGAAGTAAATTGATGAAACAAAACCCTCCGTGCTCGTCTGTGGCGGAAGAAAGCGCTGCGCAGCGGAGGCGCAGAGTTGTCAGAGCAACGGCAAAGCAAACAAGAGGGGGGAGAAAGATGCCGTTCGTTCCTTCAAGAGACGCACCTCGTTTGTTTGTTGTGTGCGATTGTAAAATACCTTGCTGTGTTGCTTGTTGCCGTGAAACCATAACTTGTGTAAAATAACAAAAAAAAAAAACGGCTCCTGTTTTCACCTGTTAATACACAGCTACTGGGCGCTCTGCCCGTTTGTTTCTTGTACTTCCAGAGAGGTGGAGTTCATCCAGAAGGAGGATGTGGAGAGGAGGCGGCTGGAGGAGGCTGAGAAAGCTCACCTGGCTGAGATCCAGGGACTGCAAGTCAGGGTAATGGGACTGTCTTCATCTCTGTTGAAGAAAACGTCTTCATTTCGATAGAACAAAGCTGTACGGCATGGAAGTTTGTGTGGATAAGTAATTAGCAAGCGATGAGTCTCGTCACTGTGCTGCTGCTAAAAACATTTCGTGTGAAACTGATGGAAGGTTCTGTATCAATATGTCTGATTAGAATGTGATGATATCACAATAATAAATACATAACCACTCCAGCTATTCCCATTATGTGCGTGTTGTTTCCTCTTTTCCTGCCCTTGTTTTCTCTCTCTTTTATTTTCTCCATGGCTGAATGGACAGTCACCCCGAATGCCCCCTGTCATTACTCTGCACACTGAATCCACGTCCCTACTGTCCTGCTGCGGCGCATTGTAAATAATGAATATTGAGGATTAGGCCGAGAACAAAAACTGTTAATCTGTTCAGTGTTTCTAAGCAGTCTGGGGGAAAAAAAGCAAAAGTCTGGAATTTATTTAAATTATTTTCACGTTTTGAGTGTGGAAAAATCTTTGCTTTTCCAGACTAATTTACTCACACATTTTTTAAAAGTTCACTCCATCCATTCATGTCTGTAGGTCCGTCCATAAAACCATTTTTTTCTGTTTGTTTTGTCCGTTTGTTTTTTTCTTCTATTTTATCTGTCTGTTCATCCTCCCTTCCTGTATTTTTTTTTTTTTACAGAGATGTCAGAGATATATCCAGAGTGATCTTTGTAATGAGTTCTTGTAAATCTGACTAAAAATAGAAGGGGAACAGGTGAACTGCAGGTCTTGCAACGTGGAAATCTGGAAGAAAAATGAATTTAAGATAAAGCGCGAAATCTACAACCGATTTCAAACCAGTAAAAGCCCGAGCAACGTTTATTTCGGAGCTCTGAGGACGCTGTTTTGACGGGTAAATGCCCGAAGATCATTAACATTGATCGGTGCCTCTCTCCCACAGATTGCAGCATTGGAGTCCGAGTTAATGCAGCTGATGAAGCAGAATGGCATCCAGGTCAACAACAACAACAGCAACAGCTCTGAGAGGCTCAGCGCTCAGCAGCACAGCCCGAGCGGAGCTGCAGCTCAACCTAGAGGTCTTTATGGGAGGGCACTGGTTCCCACTACATTTTACTGCTTCCCCCCCTCTGCGTGCCACTTCTGTCTTTGAGTGCCCAACGTAGGCATTTCAACGTTGTGCACTCAAAGACAGGAGTAGCATGCTACTCTTGTTGCACTTAGCATTTCAAGCTACTCCAGGGTTCTCAGAACAGCGTTCTGCTGTGAAGGAGCGAGACTTTCTTTGCGGTTTTTGTCAGTAGTCCTGGAGGATTTTGGACAGGGATGTCTAAAATAACTTTTAAGTTCCTGCCTCCTTAAAATGCTGCTTCAGTGTGAGTTTAGCTAGCTAAAAAAAAGATATTTAATTTCTGACGAGTCATCCAGGACATGCATAGTTTTATCAATTGTTTGTTAGGATGTGTCTGTGTGTTTGATCTGACAAATTCAGCTACAGGGTTCAGTAAACCTTCTTTTTTTTTACCCCAACTTATTATGTTTTCATGTTAGCTAAAGCATTTGTTTGACGTGTTTAATTCTCTATTTTGATGTAATTCTGTTCAGTATATAAGCCTGTCTGAACACCAGGTTTGTGTAATGTAAAAAAAAAAAATATACATATATAAAAGGATTACTATTGTCTAACACTTTCCACCTTTAGCACAAACTAATTCATACTCCTGGCAAAGGAAGACTTAAAATTCTTTACGTTAAACCGAGAAGTTTGTTTTTAGCAGAATGAGACGCATTTCTCCACGGATAAGTCAATGAAAAAGTCCCACTCCAAAAAATTAACATTACATAAAAAAACAGTTGGTAAAAGAAAAAGATATTTTGCTGAACTAAAATCCTCTTAAACCTCGTAGAAGCATATTTTGTTGTGACAACAACACATTTTGTGACTGTAGATTTAAAATATAGGCAAGACAGATTATCTGTGATGTCACTCAGTTAGTTGTTTCTCAGTGAAATGGGAAGTGAATTTTATCCCCTGTAACTCCAGTGCAGCAACTCGACTTTGCGCGTCTTAGCAGACCAGATATCCGCCTTCGGCACTCAGACGGCGCACGGCGGGCACTTGGTGTCGGCCTTCCACCGAACGCGAACATGCGTTCGGTGACCCCAACCCCCTGACCCAAATCTCTCTTTAAAACTTCCCACAAACCAAAACAATGGTGTAATCCATGTTCAAGCATATCTGTCCGACTTTGTTCTCCTCGAGTCTTTTTAAGCTCCGCTGGCTTTGTCTCAGTGGTTACATCTGTCATAACAGAGTCGGCTCTAAGAAGCGCCACGTCTGTTGGTGTTAAGAGTGATCGGGTCTGAGCCGATACGACCCACGCAGCGTTAAAACAGAGGAGGGTTGACGGACAGAGCCGAAATGTGGACAAAAAGAAAAAGACGGCCTCTGTCGGCACGTGTGCTGTAGCACTTAGGGGATTGGTAGACTAAAGAATAATTTGAAACTTTAATAGTTCCAATGAAGGTTTTGTAGTTCAACTAAATTGACGTGTTCTTTAATAACTTTTCCGCTTCAGAACAGAACAGGACAGAAGCTTTTCATGAAGAAATCACTGTTTTTACTCTGTTTTCTATTTTCGTTGTTACTCTAGAAGTCGACGAAGGATCCTCTCAGACAGGCTGCACAGGAGACGGCGTCAGTTTCCAAGAAGGACAGGTTTGTATGAGCAAACGCTGCCATTTGTCCTCATCGTCGCAAGAGTTTTTAATCCAGCGGCACCTAGTGAGACGATCCACCGAATGACCGTCTGTGTCCGTCGTGTTAGCCGTTAGCCTCTGTCCATTCCACTTTGTTCTTGTATTAGAATAATTTTTGTGTGTGAATTTGCTGTTTTAATGAAGTGTGTGATGCTGTCACAGCTTACTGTCCTGCCCAGCGGGATAATAACATCGGCAGTGAGGTTTTTTTTTTTCTGGATGCTGGCCTCTCGTGTGGCTAAAACTGTCACTTAGCTCAGCAGGAAGGAGTCCAGATTAGGGGAACAAGTGGAGATGAAAACTGGCAGGAACACAGAAGCAAAGGCGCCTACATAAAGAGAAAAAAAAAAAGGACAAGAAATTGGACATGGAGGCGGGGAAAGTATGTCAAGAGACTTCTGTCAGATTAGTGTGCAGCCCTAGTTGTTTGGATAAGATGGTGCATGTTTACACTTTTCTTTCTACATGAGTTTTTTTGAACCAACCATCACTATTTTCTCCATTTAGCCTTATTTCATTATTCCTAAGTGACCTACTTCCGTCTTTATTGGTGTGTCTTCAGATTTCTGAGGCACGTGGTAGTCCAGCACGCAGTTGCTTTGGATTGGTTCGCGGCGATTCAAAAGACGGTTCCCCCAGGAAAACACAACATGGTCGGTACATCTGCTGTACATCCACTGGCATGCTTCTTTTCCGTGTCCCAATGTTTGAATTTTTCTCATTTCAATATACTTTTTTTTTTTTTGCAGGTTCTCAGTCAGTTGGAATTTTTTTTTTTTTTTTTTTGCAGGTTCTCAGTCAGTTGGAAAGTTGAGCCTGGACGAACACAGACAAGCTCCGGACCCTGGGTAAAAACAAACAATAAGACTGCTTCATTATTTTCCTGTTATCCTTTATTATCGCAGAAAACAAAAGATTAAATCAGGTTAGTGTTTTTAGGAGAGTCAAAGCGAGCAAAGAGTGCAGATGGAAAATCTGGCTCAGGAGATAGTTGGGGAGAAAACGTCGAGCGAGGAGATGTGTTGATCACCAGCAGAGACCTGAAACGTCATGAACACTGATGATGAACACATAGGGCAGCTGAGATAATTTGCATTGTGACATGAATATTGCCAAACTTTGCTGATATGATAGAGGAATCGCATAAAAACGAAGATCTGACGATCTCGTCTCGTCAGCTGTTTAGTATTTCTGTAAATCCATCTAATGTTATCGCCTTGTTTCTCTTCCAGTTCCACAGAACCGCCAGGAGATGGCGGTGTGCAGAAACCGAAGGATAAGGTAAACGAGCTTTCCTCTGTGCTACGGAAATGACCAATCGCTTTCAGGCAGCCGTGCAAAGAGGACATTGGAAAAACTATTTTTATTTGTGATACAAGTTTAAGAAAAAGAGGCTTCTTTAGCTTTTCCAAAACTACCTAAGCCAAAATTACAGCAGCTCTGAAAAATAGAAAATTCATTTTATTTTTGCACTAATGAACAGAGCTCACTAACATGGCCCCAGTTCTTCTCCTACTCATATTACGAGTTATTGTATAGCATCATGATTTATTTATGTTCCTATAAGATGTTTCTCTGTGGGGTAAATCAGAGACGAATCATTTCATAACCTTAAACGAATCATTATCTGCTAACGGAATCAGTTGTTAACCCTTTGATTTTGCTCATGATATTTGTTTTTGCATGTGGGACTTTGCAACGAAACGGTTTCTATCGGATGTGAATAACATAATATTAATGAAGGAGATTACGTTTTTGATCCTGAACAACCTCTCTCCTTTTCTCTCTCTCTCTCTCTCTCTCTCTCTTTGAGGACGAGCTCATTTGAAGATGAGTGTAAATCAGAAGATGAATCAAAGCAGAACTTATGTGCATATGAGAAGCTTTTGGGGAAGATTTGACTTACAGAGCTGAGAGTCTTAACCCGGGAGATTAGTCTGACTTTTAGCTCAAACACTGCCGAAGCTCAAATAATCCTTCTAAGCTGCTGAAGACAAAATCTTTTATTGCATTTGATCAAGACAGACTTTGACATCTGCTCTCAGTTCAGGAGTAATGTCAATCCCAGGGTTGAATGAAACCATTTAACTTTACAGACTCAGTATATTTTAAATGAATTGTGTGTAATAGATGTGCACAAAGTAATGCCAAACTAGGAACTGGAATGAAAAGACGAACTGGTTCACATTTATTTTGTGTGTGTGTTACACATACACTTTTTGAGGCATGTCTCTGTCAGCTTTGCATCTCTAGAGACTGATTGTTCTCAGTTCTTTTAAAAAAAAAAGAAGAAAAGTTCAAGCTGAGTCAGGGGGGATGAAGAAAGTCTGTGAACAGTCTTGCCACACACTTTCAGCTGGATTTAGGTCTAGACTTTGACCGGGCCGTTCTGTCATGATCATTTTTTCTGCGGGAAGGCAAAACCTCGTCTCCTTTCCAGCCTCTCGCAGCCATCAGCTTGTATTTGTAATGCATAAGGATAAAAATCCCTAAATTAAATAAACTATTTAACCAAAATGAAATAGGATGTTTGGAAGCATAAACAAACAACAAAGTTACTTTTCTTCTCCTCTGCAATGACGCCGTATTTTGTGATGGCCTGTAAAACAAAATAAAATACACTCTGTGGTTTATTTGCGATTGTGATGTGACAAACTGTTCAAAGGTTCAATGGGACGCGAGTGTTTTAGCAGAGCACTGTAGCGACACCTGTAGCAATCAAGCTTAATCCAATCTAATCCCATTTACATTTTGAGTTGTGATTTAGCATCTGAATTTATTTGTACTTTCAGACACTTTTCATCACAAGACGACTGCATGTCGCCTGATATGCAGTCGTTGCCCTGATTTACTCACTCCTCGTTTCCTCTCTTTACTTAAGAAATACACCCAGCCGCTCACCCTTGATTCGACTACCCGCTCACTATTGCTTCATCGAGTTACTTTACATCAATAGCGCCGCGCCGAACCATCAGTAAAGCGAAAGTGCTCCAGTTAATCAGCTGAATTCTGTCTCAGAGCCAGATGGCTCCCATTGCAAAACTCACCAAGTGCAATTCTGACTTTACAGGCACCGACCGCGGGCGACGACCTGAGCGCCAGCAGCAGCAGCAGCTCGGTGGAGATCAGTGGTCTGCTCAGCGCCACCAGGGTGTCGGGGGTCTCACACACCCCAGTGTTGTCCTCGGATGAGGTAAAAAAAATAAAATACACTTAAGAAAACGTGCGTGTGCGTGCGTGTGTGTGTGTTAGATATTCTTCTGCTTTTGCAGTTTAAGCTAACTCATTTCTGCTCTGCTAACGATACGAGTCGTCTTTTTTTTTTGTCTGCTGCTGCGATGTTCAGAGTCTGGATATGATAGATGATGAGGTGAGACTAAAGCTGCCGGCCTGTAGAGCTCATGCGAGTTTTGTGTCCATATTGTGCTTGAACTACTTTTTTTTTTTTTCGTCCGTGAGTGTTGCGTTTCGTGTTTTGCTATCGTTCGTTTCTGACAGATTTCCACTTTAAAGAGATGTTATATTTGAAAAATCCATCGTTTCGCAGAGCATGACAACAATTAATCAGTCAGTTCACTGTTAATTTAACTGCTGCTTATTTCATCTGGACTCATTTGTCATCCCGTTTTGGTTCAACTATCTTCTTTTTTTTTTTTTTTTTTATCTTCTGTGTCGTGTCAAATGTTAGATTTTAGATGAAGCACAGTCTTTGAAGCAGCACCACTGGCAGAGCCGCAGCATCACGGACTGGACCTCGCAGCAAGTGGCGCGCTGGCTCGCAGGCCTCAATTTAGAACACCATATCCCAGAATTCACTGCCAAAAACGTAGACGGGGAGCAGCTGCTGCAGCTGGACAGTGCCGAACTCAAGGTGACTTTGTGTTTCTGGCCTAAAAGAAAGTTTTAAGGCCAGGTTTGGTGCATTTATTGTAAATTTGTCTAATAGAGACAAAAGTCAACATGATACACACGAAGCCTGACAAATATTTTGGTCAATATGTACCATATTGTTTATCAATGGATACCATATTGTATCGATTGACAAACCTTTGGCACATTTCTGGATATTTGACCACTGTGCTTGGAGGAATTGATAATCGTCCCTAAACTATCTATAATATATGTTTGGCATCATTGGTCTGTTGGAGAAAAATGTTGGAGTGTGTTCAAACAATAACTTCTGATTTTAATTCAAATTGAAGAATTTGGAGAATCTGTGTCATATTTGTAGATATCTGAAATTTCAGTTTCATTTCTGTTTTGATCATTTCATTATTTCCGTACTTCTTTTTTTTTGTCATGTAGTTTATTCCTCTCTTCATCCATCCTCTTTACACCCTTGTCCCTCAGTGGGGTCGGGAGGGTTGCTGGTGCCTCCAGCTAACGTTCCGGGCGAGAGGCAGGGTTCACCCTGGACAGGTCGCCAGTCTGTCGAAGGGCAACACTGAGACACACAACCATGCACACACACACTCATTTGTAGTGGCAATTTGGAGAGGCCAATTAACCTGACATGGTTTTGGACTGTGGGAGGAAACCGGAGTACCCGGAGAAAATCCACACATGCACAGGGAGAACATGCAAACTCCATGCAGAAAGACCGGGGCTGGGAATCAAACCCAGAACCTTCTTGCTGCAAGGCAACAGCTCTACCAACTGCGCCACTGTGCAGCCATAGTTTATTCCTTGTGTTCGTTAATGTATTCTTATTGTTAATGCTTTGGATTTATTTCCCTAGAATGGCCTGTCTTTTTGTCTACTGCTCATATTAGTTTCAGGTTTTCCCCTAATGTTCCCCCTTCCCCAGCTGCATCCGCTCACCTGTAATTAGCTCTTTTGTTCCCTTTTATCATCTCCACCTCTCTCTCAGTAGTTAAGCTCCTCTCTCCCTCCCCCCCATTTTAAGACACATTATCACACCTTCTGTGGAATCACAAACATTTGTGCTGTCACACAGCATGATGCTGCCACTACCATGCTTGACAATTAACACAGTGCCTCGACACGACTCATTCAAACTGCTTCTAGCCACTGCAGCAAAATATCTCCGTGTTTTATGGTCTCATTTGACCATAAAATGTTTTTTTTCTTTTTTTTTTCCTTTCTTTTTTTTTTCCCGGAAGGCATTTGGTTTGTCTACATAAGCAGCCGCAAATTTTAGTCAAGCCAGATGGTTTCTGTTTTAGAGCAGAAGGTGTTTTTTTTTTTTGTCGGTTGGCACCTTGCGGTCTGTGGCGACGAAAAACTCGCTTAGCTCGGGACACTAGCACTCGTCTTCCAGTTTCTAACAATATTAAACCAATTTTCCTCCATCTGACAGTGATGGCTAACACGATGCAATAGTGTAAAATTGTACAGATTTTTTTTTTTTTTTCCAACATAGCCTTTTTTTTTTCTTTTTTTTTTTTATTGAGCAATGCTAAAAAGTTTCTGGAACAATCTCTCCAAAGCCCCAGAATTAACACAAATAAAAATTTATAAACCACCCATAAATGCCTGGAAACCAACCAGTTTAAATAAGCTCTACTAATTCTCTCCAGAGCAGTAACAGAGTTCTGCCCAAACTTTATTGATGCCACATTTCTTTCGATGGCTGTGCTCTAACGACTAGTTTATGGTAGGCAATATATTTATACCCATGTTGGGTGTTTGGAAGCTTCTCAGTACTTGTAAAAACAGGATTTCTCCACAAACAGAATAATAAAAAAAAATGTTTTGATTAGGCTGTCCTAAAATAACTGACAATCTCAGGCTAAGACAAAATAAAACAATGTTTTTTTGTTGTGTTTTTTTGTTGTTTTTTTTCAGACTCTTGGTGTGACTTCTTCCCAGGACCGCGCCCTGATCAAGAAAAAGATCAAAGACCTCAAAGTTCTGATGGAGAAGGCCCGGCGCAACCAGGAGAAAGTGGAGAAACAACGCGAGAAGATACGGAAGAAGGAGCTGGAGCAGCAGCAGAAGGACGCGTGCAAAGAAAGCTCCACGGAGTGAAAAGAACCCGACCTCCTTGTTGTCGTACTGTAGCGCCACACGGAGTAGCATCTCGCGGAGCAGAAGGTCAGCAGGTCCCTCGTAGAAACCCAGCGGGGGACGCCTGCTCTGTAGTTCTCGAAGCTGGAGCTCCACAGCTGGCCGTCAGAAAGGGGCTGAGTGACCTATTCCCCCTGGCATACCAAAACTAAAACTAGCTTTTGGTTGGTGGAATCCTGCCCGTCATTTTCCCAGTTTTCTTCCCCCCGTCCATCCTGTAATTTTACCCTTTTTGACGAGTTGCTAAGTTCTATTTATTTTTGCTGTTTATAGCTGTAAATTGGATTTTATTTATTCATATGCAGAGTCGATCTGTGATGAAGTTCATCTCATCTCATCCTCCTCCCATATCATCACAGACAAAAACACGTGTTCATGTACAGCGATAAATACAAAATACGGATATGTCTGATGTGCCATTTTAACATTTTAATAGACTTGTGAAAACCTGAATGAGCAGAATCTACTGTTTTTTTTGTGAAGCAGGTCAGTTTTCTGCGAGGTAGATTTTAAAAGGCCATCCCTCACCTCCCGCCACTGGGTGGTCTCCATGACGCTTATTTCCTCCACCCAAGGAAGCAGAACAGGGAGACAAGAAGATCTGCTGGAGAACACTGGAAGTGCAAACACTGAAAATGTTGACATTATATACATCACAAAGCAGCTCGACTGATAAAAGACGTACTGTATTCGCCGGACTGGGTTTGTAAGTGATTTTCAGGTACTGTGCAAGCAGTGAATTTGTAAACCTAACCTAATCCTCAAGAAGCTCATTTACTGAAAACTTCCTGCTCATATGCATAATGTTGCTCCGACTCCACTAATAACCTGCTTTTGACCTCCTTTTGTAAGTCGGTAATAAAGTTAAACCCCGCTGCTGCCTTTAGACATGCTAGAGTAGTCGAATACTTCCTGAGCTCTACCTGCTTCTGTGTGCGTGTCGAAACGAACGCTAAGCTAATTCTCTTATATTCTTTCTTGTTGTTCTTTTTGATGACTCACATGCAAATGTCATGCCTGACGCTGTAATGTTACACTGGAAATCCACGTTGAGTAGAGATGTACCGATTAGACTTGTTGGGCCAATTTCAGATGTCCCGTTTTTCTAAGGCTTGATCAATCAACGCCAAATTTAGCTGTGTTCAAATCCGAAAACGCGACGTGCATTTTACAAAGTTTGATAACGCTTTGATAATGTTAGTCACCATAAGGGCTGTTCTGTTATTTTAAAACGGAAAGAAAATGGTTACAAAGGTCACGTTTTAAGCCATTGTTAGCGTCAGGATTTGCACAGCTAGCATGTTTCATACTACAAAAATAGCAGACTTTAACCTTAACTGTGAGATTTACACACACACACACGCACGCACACACGCACGCACACACACACACACACACACACACAAACAAAACATCTCCAAATTCAGAATATTCAGTAACAGAGTGAAAGCTCAAATGGATATCATAAAGCAGCTTTGCAGTACATTTACCCTTCCTGTTACATGCTGGAAGTTTTGCTCTCTCACACTCTCTTGCAGCATGAACAAATTCTACAAATTTGTTTCTACAGCAGGACATGGTGTAGGAAAAAAAACTGATTTCTGCAGGATCTAAAAATAATCCACATTTAGCTAGATTTGGCTTATTTCAGTGGTTGACTAAAACTCACCACTGAGTTTGAAACTAACAGTATGTCAATTATTGCCGTTTAAGGACCGTAGCTACATGTCAGAGCTAAAAACATCAACTTTAGTTGCTAAAGTTCTTTTTAATTTAGCCCCACCCCCAATAAATTAAATATAAGGTTATAGGTAAGTATGTTAAGCTGACTTACTGTGTAATGGTCTTAAAACGATCCTACAAGTATGTTGCTGTTATCACAACCTGGTAACAAGGTAACACAAGATATCGTGAATTCCCTGATTGGAAAAAAGATCAGATTTTTGAGTTGGTCGGAAATCCCTTGTGACCAATCAAGCTCTGATTCTGGTCACTAGCCGATCTCTCGGTGCATCTCTATCACCAATGTCTTATCCGATTCTGTATCTGATCCAGCTGAGACCATATCCAGTACATGTTAGGATGCTTGAAGTTATTTAAAATGTTATTTAAGATTATGAAAGGTACGTTTCTTGTTTCCAAGGGAACATTTGGTAGGATTTGCGCCACATGATTGGAGTGAGCCCGTTCTGTTCGAGAAGCCTTATTGACTTGCTGCTAACAGGTTAGGAACAGGCATTGTCGCAGCATCACCAGTCACTATTATTTATCTATTCATATATTTTACTAAGTATATATCTGTTGTTTTCTTAACTTATAAATATAAAGAGTTTTATTAACAGCCAATAATGATTTATCCAGAATTGTACGACTCTACTACCCTTTTTCCTAAATCATGTCTGAATCCTCCCATTAAAACTCAAACGGAAAATGAGAAGTTCATCCAAAGAGAGAAGGATACTCGGTAGTAATTCCCGTTGTGGTTTTCCTCTCTCGCAACCACAATGCTGCTCCTCTAGCGAATAACTCCTACGAAATATTTTGTAACCCTCTGTGAATATACAGCAACCTGGACTCTTTTGACTCTCTCTCTTTTGTTTTTTTCTTTTTTTTTGTATGTACAGTTAAACACTAAAAGCAATATGGTGTAAGGATCCTGCAGAAGCCTTGTTTTATATTGCGTCAGTGTGTTTGCGCAGTTCGTCAGGAGCTGGAGGAGACCCCGAGCCACCGGCGGGACTCCGCGGTGCATCTTTTCTACGTGTCTGATTGAGCTTGCCTGGGCTTACTCATCCCATGTGTGGATGGGACCCTGGTACTCCTGGCAGGCCAAAGAAACGCAGGTGGCTCAAGTACATCGATCTGGAAGTGTTTGTCTTTTTATGTGCATTGAGAGTGAAAGAGCTTTGTCACCGACAGTAAGTCTTGCTTTTACCCTTACGAAGCTGCCCTACTCCTCTTTTGTCTTTTTCTCTTTTTTTTTTTTTTGCATTCAGCAGAGTTTGAAAGGGCAGCAACCTGTCTGTCACGCTAAATAAAATGTGCAGTCATTGTCCACAGTTTGCCTTGGTTATTTCTTTGTTCCTGTTTAGATATTTTGATTTTATTTTGATATAAACAGTTTTATCAATCATAAATAACCTACTTGTTAAACATCAGTTTTTTACATGTTGCAATTTAAAAACAAAGCAACAACAAAAAAAACCCCGTCTGCACATTTACATTTGGGCAGGGCAGAAAATACATGTCACAAACAGAGATGTATAAAATATTACTGGATGTCGCGAAGATATTACAGCAGTGCTCTAACAGGGAGCTCTGGATACGTTTTGTTTACCAGAGCTCCGATAAACGGAGCATGGAGCTCCTTATTTCACAGCACTACCTTTTTTTTTTTTAAACATCCTTTACCAATTTTTCTTACTGCAGACGTGGGAAGTTTTAGGAAAGTAGTCATTTTCTTGAGGCTGATTTTGTGACCTATTATCCGTGTGTGTGTTCCGTCATCTTTCACAATTTGAACATTAGCTTTCTGTGTCACATTATATTAATATCCTAACAGAACAGGAAATCATAGATCATTTGGTAAAGGCTTCTGGACACTGATCAATTTAAAAAGGAAATAAGGTATAATAAACAGCAACAGGAGCTACTTTTTTGCAGGAATTGTTGGGGGTGCAAATAACTGTCGCCTTCTGCTGTGTTTTTTTTTCTTCCGTGAAAATTTTCTTTTGATTGAATAAATGTACTCAAAACACATTGTTATACAGTGTGAGAAAATAAAAAAGTAAAAAAATTGTTTACAAGACATTTCCAAATCTTTAGCCAGAGGGTGCTGCATGGGTTTCAGATAGAAATAAAATGCTGAGTTTTCCTTGCTAAATTATTGATGTGCAAGTTTGGTGCCTTTTAATTCCTGATATATCAGTAAAATACTTCATATCTCCCCAGAAAATAATCTGGTTAAAGTAAAACGAATCATCAAAGTTCCCCAGAGGGCCTAACATACTCAGAAAGGCGGTTATTTATACCATGTGACCTTCCACTGAATGACAGACATCTCAGCCGAACAGCTGTTCTACGGTGAGCAGCGGGAACCGACCTCTGCGCTTTCTATTTATGTCTCACTTCAGGAGTCACTATTTTCTCCCTCGTGACGACACGCTGCTGCTGCTGCCGCCGCTCGCTTCCCGTCTCCTTCGACTTCATTTCCGTCCTCCTTCCCCAAACTATTCCCATGGCTATAGGTTCTAATGGTTGACATGCTTCTTGATTCCCTTATTGCTACTGTTTGCATGATCATTTCCAACCTCATACATGCTTTGTGGACAATAATAAGTTCTGACCCTGTCGATTTGGGAGGACAGAGTGGCTTTCTGCACGATTACATGGAGGAATTGAGCCCCAGACAGCTGGCAGTCAAACAGCTAAAGGAGAAGTTCCTGAAGGCCCTGCAGGAAAACAATGCTGAGGAAGTCCTGCAGATTCTGAACTCTGGCAAACTTGACATTGACACAGTGCTGGAGGTGGAAGATCCCAGCATGGTCTTGGCCTCTTATAAACAGGGTAAGTAAAAATTTAATTTTCCCAATTTCCCCTCCATAATGAGAGTAATGTATTAGTTTAACCACCAGGTGGTGTTAAACGCCCACAAACATTAAATCACTGAAGTAAATATAGCAATTAAAACCTTAAATGAGCTTTTTTAATAACTCAGAAAAGCTCTGCTGATTTTATTTCCCCAGGATACTGGTTGCCAGGCTACAAGCTGGAGAAATCCTGGGCGATGGGTATCCATGTATGTGTGATGTACAACGCCGTGGAGACGGCGCTGGTCCTCCTCCAGAAAGGTGCGGCCATCAACCGCATGCCCAACGGGAAAACGCCCCTGCATGTGGCCTGCGAGGTCTCCAACAGCGAATGCGTGGCCTTGCTCTTGGCTTACGGGGCAAAGGTCAACAGCCTGTCGCTGAGCGGTCACACTCCTCTGCACTACTGCATCGCCAGGGAGTCCGTGGAGTGTGCCAGGCAGCTCATCCTCAAAGGTAGAGCCGCGAGGATGCATGCGCGTGTGAACCGGCCTAGGAGTCAATGAAAATGTTGATTCACTGATAAGCATTGCTTACGAAGGTGCAAAGGTCAACACAGCCAGCCACAACAACGAGGAGGACACGCCTTTGCACACAGCCGCCAGATTTGGGGTTCCAGAACTGGTGGCATTGCTTTTGACCCACGGGGCCTCCGTCAACTCCCTCAACGCTCTCCAGGAGACTCCCCTAATGACTGCGGCCTTTTGGGCTTTCGACTCCAAGGAGCAAGTCTACAGCCAAGATCATCATTTCGTTTGTCGCCTTCTGCTGGACCACCAAGCGGGTGAGGGGGTTCTGGATCCACTTCAAGGCTGTAATGTGTGGAAAAAAAACAACTTTTTTTGTTCTTCCTCTCTTCTTCTTGTTAAAAACATTATCTTTCTGTTGCAGACCCCAACCTGAAGGAAGGGGATAATAAAACAGCTCTCCACATGGCCGCCTGGAACTGCGATCACGTCCTGATGCAGATGCTGCTGGAGGCCGGAGCGGATGTTCGAGCCATGGACATCAACGGATGCGCTCCCATTCAATACGTCCTCAAAGTGACAGGAGTCAGGCCTATGGCCATCCCTGAGGTCTGCTTTCAGCTTCTGCTGAACTATAACGCGGCGCGGATCTATCCTCCGCAGTTCCACAAGGTACCAAAAAGTGTGCAGTGCTCACGTCCCTTTTGTTTTTTATGTTTCATGATTTCATGTCGACAAGGAGCAAAGTGGAAGGGAGGGAATGTGTGTTTTTTCAAACCGTGCGCAAAAAAAGAGAGACGGGTTGAAATTCGAACGACAAAGTGTGAAAATGCATTTTAAGGCAACGGATGATGGGTGATGTTTCTGACAGGTACTGCAGTCCTGCTACGACTACCCCCAAGTTGTAGAAATTCTGGTGAACTCCTATGAACATTTAAAACCCACAAGAAAGTGGAGAGGAGCTATTCCCGATGACTGCTATGAGGTAGACCCGTCCTTCTTTGGTTCACTGAGGCTGGAGAAGCCACATACGCAGCCTCCTGGTTAAAATGTCACAGACGATGTTTTGACTTTGGGTTTCTTTGTTTTGGCAGCGGCATAAAGACTTCTATGACTCGATGTTTGCCGTTTGCACCAACACACCGCGCAGCCTGCTTCATCTCACCAGATGTGCCATCAGAGCCGGTCTGCGAGGGTTTTGCCAGCGAGGAGTTGATCAATTGCCTCTGCCATCGACTTTGAAGAAATATTTATTGTTAGAACCTGAGGGCATACTTTACTGACGAAGAGACTTTTTATAATATTTATACTATGTTGCTGGGACAATGATTTTGGTGGAAGAGGGTTTAAATCAGGTAATGTTTCTGTCTGTATTTACAGATGAAACGACCAATGAGGAAATCTTCGATTCTTTCAGCTCCCTGCTTTAAAGGGCCTGTTTTAGTTTTGCCTGTACTCATAATTTTCCAGTTATTCTTTTCCACACTTGTTTTTCAGCCGTGTTGACCAGTGTGGCTTCAGGCTGAAAGTGCTGCAACACGCTGAAAAGGATCCAGTGCTACCTAGCAACTGGCTAGTCCCGATGCCCTCTCTCAATCTCATGATATTCCTATTTCAGCAGACAACACTCTTGACTGATCACTTCACAATAAGTGTTTGTTTTTCCACCGGGCTGCATGCAGCCGGGGACCCAGGCCTGTTTTTTTTTCTTTTTTTTTTTTTCAGTTTTATCACCAATAAAAAGTTCATCTGTTCAGCCTCCCTCTTCAAATCATGTTTCAGTTCTCCACACCTACACATATTTTAATGTCAGATAAAGATAAGGCAAGTAAACACAATGATGATTTTGTTGATTAAAGAAAAAAAGCAAATCAGTCGGGTCCCATGTGAAAATAGAATTTCTGGGCTTGGTTAAAAGACCAACTTTGATTGACTGCACTTTGTTTAGTTTAATTAACACCCAGCGCTGGTTACTGCTTTACCAGTAACATCAAGAAACCACTTCCATAGATCCCGTCAGACAACACGCAGAAAGCTAAGCAATCTCAACAATTCTACGTGACCAAGAGCCCACAGCACCATTCATCATACTTGGCGTAAACGGGTAAATACATTTTTGGTTTTTTTTATCTCTTGTTTGGTTTACAGTTGTTAAACAACAGAAATATCGCTGATTTTGTTCTTACGGTTTCAAGTTTCTGAGGAAGCAGAGCTAAAGCGCATCAGAGAGGGAAGGGGAGACGTTTGTGAGCTGCGTTCGTTCGTTTCAAACAAAAAACAAAAGGTTTAACTCCGTATTCCTCCATATCCTACTTTAAAAAAAAAAAAAATCACTGGCCTTCACCCACTCTCGTCAACCCACCTCTGTGCATGCAGCACAGATGAAACAGGTTTGAACCAGTTTTATCCTGCTAAAAATCTATAAGTCACCAAAAATAAATAAATAAATAAATCACTATCCTAACCACCTAATATTTTAACTTGCTTAAGTGTTTCTTGTTCCATGGATGAACCAAACACTGCTTTACACAAGTCGTTTATCACCAACAAGGTTTATACTGCTGAGGACCTTCCACCCGATCATAGGTCACGCCTAATGATAGGCGAGTCTTTGACTTCTATTTTAAACCCTAACCCGGCGCTGATGTGTTTGTGCATCAAAAGAACCAAGACGGGCGGAAACTTTGCCAACTTTGCGGACATGGAAGCGCAGCTCTTTTGGTTTTGCTATCAGGAGCAAACACGTCTCAGCCTATTAAGCAAACACACTACAGAGTCGATACGGACATGTCACGAACTCGCATGCTCTCTTACTGTCTGTGAATCAGCTGCAACTTGTAACGGCGTAGCACAAACTTTTGCGGCGTAAAAATCATGGAACGTTGAATTTGCCGAAAAGAACCTGGTGGTCTTTGAGCTCATAACAAAGCAGAGATCCAAGAGAAACGTCTCTTGTAGTTCTGTGTGTGTGTGCCAGATCAGAGAACATTGACTGCATGACTAAAGTGTCAGACTCAAAATAAACCAATGACTGCCAGCCGGCAGCCACACACAGACACTCCTTCTAAAACACGATAAGGGGAAAATTGAGTCACTCGGTTGCAGTCAGTAGGATAGGAAGATTGTACGACGGTTTCAATTGGTGATCAGAAAGAAAAAAAACAAACAAAAGCCCACACAGACACTCACACACAGTTATTTGTGGAGAAGTGTGTTTTGAAGAGTCAAACTGAGGCTTTGAGGTGTAATAGTGTAGCAACTGGCAAGCACGGTGGTGGGAGCATCATGGTGAGGGTTTAGAATTGTTTTGTTTTTTTTTTGCTGCCAGAACAACTGGTGCATTGCGCAAAGCAGAATTATGAAGAGGAGGACTTCTTCTAAATTCTTCAGCAGTGTTGTAATCCAAAATGCACACTTAGAATCTGGAATCGTCCTTACCTAAAGTCTGAAAACAATTAACTAGATGTTGGGGTGTCTACTTCATTTTTCTGGGTCCGTTCCATACACAAAACCACCGCCTGTCCCCCTCTGAACTAATTCACATGAAGTACACCATTACTGATTTGGTCAAATTGTTCCTTTAACCAGACTTAAGAGGGAGTGTTTGAATAGATTGAAATCTTTGTGCATTTTATTCATATCCTTGTGTGTGTATATATACAAAAAACAGGCAATTTTATTTTAACCAATTCTTTTGTTTTTTTAAATTGTATCATCTTTTCACAGTGTATATAAAGAACTGCTCAAATGCACCATTAAAAGCCCAGAAATGACGGCATCCGTATCCAGAGTGTATATTCAAACTTCTGAATCCATCCACAACACGGGATCGCCAGGCACGCTAATGAAGCTGTCCGACAGAGCTGAACAGTGTGTTCCCAGCGCCTACTGGCAGCCGGCCATCGAAAGCCACTGGACTGTGTCTGCTACAGCGACGGACAACCCGACCAAAGTTTCCAAAAACAAGAGAGAAGAGAAGGAGGTGGAGGGAGACAACAGTTTAGCAGAATCATTACAGAGGCAGACAGAGCTGTTTACACACCAGACACACTTTTATTGCTGAATTTGTACAGAGTTGCAGTTTCATGCAAACCCTTCGGAGGTTACACGTTAGCGTGATATCCGGTGGCGGCAAAGTTGAAGATTGAAAACTATTTTGGAAGTCGCAAAAATAAAAATCTAACAAAATGGCATAATGGGAGGTAACATGAGGTTGTTTTTTTTATTTATTTATTTACACCAGTCACTGGTCCATTTTGTGTCGAAAAACACATTGAGCTTTGTGGCGACACTTGGCCTTTAAGTCATTCTTGCAAAAACTGAATATTAAACGACCAATATAGTAAAAGTGTAGGCAGACTGGGAGATGATTGGGACCAGTAACATGATATCCCAGTGTGTAAAGCCATATCAGTTAGATCAATATAGCTTTCGTCTTTTAGTTGTTGAGCCAACAAAGTGTGTGCGCGCGCGCGTATGTGTGTGTGTGTGTGTGGGATCCCGTCAGTTTAAAGTTAACAAAGTGATGGTTCACAGTGTATTAGGGTACAAGGGTAGTTTTCTGTTACGAATCATTAAACATTTCAACAAAGGCCTTTGAGCTTTTAAGACGTGTTATTTCAATAAACAACTTGCTTCCAAAAAATAGTTAGGAGTTGAAAAGTCATTGAAACTAAAATAAAATACATGAATCTACAAATTACTGCGGAGAATGCAAAACTATTCACGCCCATTAAAGTTGTTCCACAATCCCCCCGTGTTCATTCAAAACCTGCATGTATTTCATTTATTTTTTTTATATCAACACGAAGTAGCACATAATTATGGGTGGGAGAAAAAAAATGGCTTTCATAATTTCTTTCACAATTAAAAATGTGGAAATTGCAAAGTGCATCTTTGATGATTATGTGTGAATTTTTTGGCCTTTATGCAACAACAACAAAAAGTGTTGAGTAAAACCAACACTGCACGCAACCATGAACAAACCATCTGCATGCTGTAAAAATGTGGTGGTGGCAGCATCATGGTGTGGGTTTTCAGCAAAGAGAGAACGTGGGACTGAACAAGCACACAGGAAACCTTGGAAGAAAACTGTTAAATGCTTCAGATTTGAGAGAGCGGATCACCATTCTGAAAGAGTGAACATACAGCCGGCGGTGAAACGGGCCGACTCAAGTCAAAGCATTTCCATGGTCCAGTCAAAGCCTCTAAATATAAGTGAAAATCTCCGCACTACTTTATGTTGGTCTTTTGCATACAGAAAGTTAGAAACAGTTTCTCTATGCTGATTTTGTTCTTACTGAAATATTGTCTCCGTCTTACTTCAGGAGCAAAATATTGGTTAAGGCACCAATATATATATATATATATGTATATATTTTACCACAAACTTGCATTATTATTATTATATCTTTAAAATGGCAGCTGTTTGTTCATCTGAAACAAAATGCTCTCTAGAAAACATGCTAGAGAATGCTTAGCAATGTCTTGTTGAGCACGCTTCAGCGCCGACGCAGACCAGTATCGAGTTTCTTTTAAGAAAATGTGTCACTGGGATAAAAGAAAAGAAAAGAAAAAGAAGCTGATCGTTAGCATGAAGTTTAATTGGCTTGTCTTCTGTACTCTCTTCATTATATTCCTGCACAGCATTTTAAAATGGAAAACAGATGACAAAACTCACATCGTTACAAAACACTCGGGTGATAACACAGAAGTAAAAAAAAAACAAAAAAAAACAGCAATATGCTGGAACCTGTTATGCAAGTTTTGGCAGTTATTTGTTTTTTCTTTAGGAGATACTGAAAAAGACAAACATCTGTTTGGTTCAGACCAAAGTGAATCTGGCAGCTGTTGCAGTGAAAACTTTCAAAGTTCAGCATGCGAGGACTCGACGTTACACTAAGAGGTTCATAATTTTCTAGCTAAAAACTATCCGATTTAGCACAGCTGCTAAATCACTTTTTTTTTTTTTTTTTAAATCACTAAGAAATGTTTTTAGTCGAGTGAATTAAGCGACATGGAGGGTTAAAAGCAAACTTTGCTCCCTTTGTGTTACTACACTCATCATGTTTGACCTGAGTGATCCCACGCTGGCTTGGCTTCAGCCAGGCTTTCCCAGACACAAACACAAACACCTTATGCAGGATTAGCAACCGAGGATCGTGTCATCGGTCTCCGATTTGAGTAACAATTACAGCTCAGTCATGTTCACACGTGCACGTTAGTTATTAAAACGTTGAGAAACATTAAAAGGAGTGACGTTTCCTCTGGAAATCATGCTGAGATTTGTTTCTTTTTTTTCCTACCAACACTGAAATAAAAAAAACAAAAAAACAAAAAAAAACACAACTGGAAGATCAATGGATGAGGAATCTGGAGCGATGACCGCGTGTGACAGTAAAAGTGACAGTGGGAATACTTGTGTGCGTAACTCTCCTAAAGCTCCTTAGTGTTTGTGTGTGAAGCCACTTCTCAACAGAAGCAGGTTTAGCGCTTGTATCTACTAACTGAGGCTTGAAACTAATTAAACTCTTAGCTTTGTTTTTTTCTCTATCATCTTCCATTAGCAGCACAAACAGGCTTACAAGTGGTGTGTGTGTGTGTGTGTGTGTGTGTGAGGTTTCGTGAGGTTAAGCTGGTCTGAAATGTGTTTTTATGTTTCACCATTTCTCCTTGAAAGAAAGTTTCTCCTGAAGCTTTCCTGTCTGGGAGAAGATCCCACATTTCATGCAGAGAAATCCGAGTTCAGTCACGTGATGGGCTTCATCGTCTCCTCACAACTTTGCTTTCTTTCTTTTGTTTGTTTTTACACTTTTCATTCAAACAGTTCCAGAATCTCTTCCGCTTCCTCCTGGGTCCGCCATCACTGGGTCCTCTCGTACTTGCCCAGTTTCTTTGGCTCCTTGCTGGGCATGCACCAGTCGTCTGCCTCTATGGTGCTCTGGTAGTGCCGCAGGGCCGACTTGTTGAAAACAGGAAGTCTCTCCACCGACTCCGAGGACAGGGCCTGGTCAGAAATGTCAGAGAAGAAATAATTACTCTCAGGATCCAATTTCACGAAATATCAACAATGACATCCTGGTTACTTCCTAATTTGCTTTGAAACCTGATTATTTTTAGGTACCTATTTTAGTTTAGTTTAGTTTGCATAGTTAAAATACAAATAAAAGACCTTAAGAGGAAAAATAATAATGAAACAGTCCAGGTAAAGGCAACAGCCTCCACAAAATGTATAATTCGAACAGCAACGCAACACTTCTTCAGCTGATCACAAATTTATGAAATACGATACCACAGAAGAAAATATTTTTGAGGCATACCCGATATCAGTCTGACATTCATCGGATGCAGATGGACGTTGTGTTTTGGTGATTTATCCGAGTGCATTTATAGCTTCAAAAGCGTTGCTGTAAACTGACCCGCTCTCACCTTTAAATATATGACAGCTGAAGTGCCGTAGCCCTCCATGGAGTAGAGCTGCAGGTCTCCCTGGAAGTACTTGGCATAAAGGCGAGAGATGGGAAGACCATAACCAAAACCAGCCTGAAGGTACAAACGAAACAAAAAACATGAAGGTAACTCCTAACAATGTGGCCTGTGCAGATTAAGACGGATTACGCCAACATTACATCTATAAGCTACACCCTGTAAAGGTTTCCCAACACAACACCTCCTTACTCACTCATCTGATTGCGGCTTCAACCCAAACAACATGTGGCCGCCCGCAATCCTTCGCTGCGTAATCAGCTGACTTTGCAACTATGTTGGATTATGTACGACTCTGTCTGGCTTACAGAGCGCTACATATTATTTTTACTTTTATTTGGAGCTCAGAATTAAAGCAAGACTTCTCCAAAACAAAACAGAAAATTTCACTTGAATTTTAAGATCGTAAAAAAAAAAAAAACATTTGTCAAAAGCAAGAGTGGGCACATTTAATCTTACCAGCGGAGCGTTTCTAGACATGTCCACGTGGACGGGACTGGGAGCCGTGGTGTACATGTAGCTGAAAAGACGTTCGATCTTCCTCAGGGGGACTCCGCCACCTTTGTCCGACATCTGACGGGCAGAGACATGAAACATTTCCATTTGGAGCCACTTTTTTGTATGCTAAATAGTCTGCGTGAACAGCACTGGTTTAACAGCTGGTTTTATACCTTGATAGTGAGGTCCTCAATGCCCAGTGAGACGCGGACTTTAATCGGGGGCAACGACGGGCTCGTCTCGTGTGTCTCTACGGTGGCTCTCATGGCGTTCTGAAGGAAGGAAAATGATGAGAAACTACAGGAAAAACTCAGGGGAGAGTTGTTGTTTTTTTTCCCGTTGTTCGGGTGACGTACCTTGAAGAGTTCAAACAGCATGTGGTAGAGATGCGAAGGAACGTATACGATGTGGATGGGCTGGCCCGGGCTTTTAGCTGGGAGACAATTCACAGCATGCAGTATTGCATAGGGAACAGCACAGATTCACATTTAACTAGATCTCATTTAAATCTTGCACTGTGTTATATTACATTAACATTTATTCTGCCTGGTGTTCTTTTGCAGCAGGTGTTGCAGGTTGGAAGGGACATGCGTGGTATTTAGGCCTTGCAAAGCACAAAACGAGAGCAGACTCTTACTCCATCACAGGTTAGGTATAGTAAAACCTGCTAACAGTCCCAAACGGGATCCTACAAATTGCTTTAGTACTACTTGTTCTGCTTAATCCTAGGATAAAATAGGATTTGTAGCACAAATTGCCCCAACATGTCAAATCAACCACATATTTAAAATGCTAGAATGTGCGGTTTTGTAGTTTTCCAAAAGTAACCCTAAAAAAAATGTAAAAAAAAAAAAAA
The DNA here is from genome assembly GCF_000485575.1 of Poecilia formosa. Classification (NCBI taxonomy): domain Eukaryota; kingdom Metazoa; phylum Chordata; class Actinopteri; order Cyprinodontiformes; family Poeciliidae; genus Poecilia; species Poecilia formosa. The sequence goes on along the minus strand of NW_006800252.1, from coordinate 14,420 downwards.
AAAAAATCATTATAAGAGTCTCTGCATGGTTCAAAAGGAGTTCATTTAGACGCTGACTAGTGGTTTTTGTCAGTCAGCTGACAGGAAACAGACATCCTGACACTCAGTAACAACAACAACAAAAAAAGAAAAAAAAAAAAGGAGAGACTGGTGCTTGCAAAAGACAGAAAAAACTAACGTGTCGAGACAGAGAGAGGGAAAGAGAGAGACAGTGAGGTCTGCAGGAGAAGTCTGAAGGAAACAAAGCTGCATGCTAAAAATAGAAAGTATGTAATGCATTTGACTTACAGTTTACCTCCTTTATCTCCATGTCAGGAGAGGTGAGGTAATACTGCTCACACAGCATCTTGGAGGTCTCATAGGCATCTGCAAAGTGACATGACACCAAACCTTGTTACTGCTTTACCAGAATGTCAAACAACCAAAAAACATGGCAACCTGAGCTAAACGGTGAGCATCGGATCCTCTTGTTTCTGTCACGGTGACCAGTTCCCACCATATACACCATGATGACACTACTTCCTGCTTAAAGTACGTGCTCTCACATTGTAATATAATAATAAGGTCAAACACGGGGTGGTGAAAACAGACCTTTTGTGCGTACAGACAGTAAGTCAGGATCACTTATTACCTTTTACGACCTCCACCACATCACAGCTGGGGTCGATGCTGCCGATATGTTTGGGATGGGCTGGATTTACGCTGCCGTCGAAGATTAACGCTACGGGAAACACGAAAGAGACGTGTTTAAAACGGGTGACGGTTAAAACTAAACTGTGAGTGAATTGAAGTCGATATGTACTGTGAACTTTTTCGCATTTTGCCATATTAAAACTGCAGACTTTGAGGCGTGTATTTGGGATGTTATGCAGCAAGAAATAGGATATGTTTAAAAAAAAAACACTGAAAAGTGTGGAGTGCATTTGTGATAAGAGCTGACTCTAGTCCCGTCTAGGCCCATGCGTTACAGGTGGAATCGGTGTACAAAATTTCTGTCATACGGAATCTCAGTCGTCATAGCAACATCGATGTGTTAACGCATGCAAATTTTCATGTCAACAATATGTTTCGTTTTTTGGATAGACTTTTATTGTACTTTGAAATATACTTTTATTGGCTAAAAGACTAAAGCTCACAAATAACGGTTAAATTAAATACATGAAACAAAATATGGTAACAACTTATCTTGATTTACAAGGGCCCCATTACTGACATGAGTTGCTACTTGATGCGTGTTAGGATCTGTGTTGACTGACTCACAGTTGTTACAGAGTGCAATACTGACTGTGCTGGTTCATGAGCATGCGTGTGGAGATGCGGCTCATGTAGAAGCGGTCCAGGAAGTACTGGACGTTCTGGTTGGTGACGGGGTCCACGCCGAACGCCTCCTTGAACTCCAGCACACCCTGAGCCATGGTGGGCACCACGTTGTTGTGCCGGTTCCGGATGTTCACTAGAGTCTGTGTGAAGCTACGGTTAAGAGAGAACAAAAAGTTAATAACTGAGGGTGCATGCTTCTCGTTGGGTTCGGCTCATCAGAGATGCTATTTGTTTGATAGACGTGAACACGCCACAACTGAGTCAGTCACGTATTTGTTTTCATTTGAAACTTGTTAATTAAATAACAGTTAGAAACCTTACTTGTAAATGCCGGAATTAAAAAAAACAAAAAAAAAAACAGTTAATATCATTAATTACAATGTCTGTGATCTTTTGCACTTCTTGTCCTTAAGTAGCCTTTTCAATAATTAAGCAATTTTTTTATGTTTTGATTAGTGTAGGGGCAGTTTTTACATTTTAAGGTAAAAATAAGCAGTAGTTCTCAAACTTTTTCATTTTTTTCTTTCCACATTATCTTATCTTGTTAAACTCTCAGTTTTGACTCATTGAAAGGAAACATACCCAAAATGGCGAACCAGTAAGCTTTGCAAAGTACAAAAAATAAAATTATATGTTAATGCTCTGTTAGTAACATCTATATAAAAGCCTAAAAAAAAAAAAAACAGTTTGACAGTAACTGCAATGTTTGTGTGACTGCAGTCTCACAGTCATACATACTATTGGCAAAAACTTTTGTTTATTACTATTATGATAATAGACAAAGGAAAATATATTCCTATAAAATCTTGAGTTTGTATCATTTACCAGAGGTTTGAAATTAAACCATCCGATGACAAAAGAAAACCTAAACTGCAACCACAAACACTTAGTGAGATGTCTAACACAAGGGCTTACTTTTTTAGGACATCCTTATCGTCCGGATCTTTTTCTAAAAAGTCAACAAGCTCCATCAGACTCTGTGAATACCTGTTGGACACAAAAGGAAATAATAATAAAAAAAACCCCCAACATAAATACAAGCTGATGTTTTATGAACAGGAGTGACAATCAAAACAGCAGAAGAATATCTAATCTTCTTCAAAACTTTACACATCACACTGAACGGACTTTGCCATTTCCTCATTAACAATATCTGCCTGTCATGTGCAGGACTTCTTGTGCGGGCCAGGAAAACAAGGGGGCCTGAGTGCTGAGCTCACACTCTCTTACGCTCCGTCAGTGCAAAAAAAAAAAAAAAAAAAAAAAAAAAAAAGAAATCTGGGTGAGAGGTGACTCGCTGTGTCACTGACTGCATGTGCTTCTTTCTATGCACCGAGCCTGTCCCTCAAGTCACCTTCAGCTTGTAAAAAAAAAAAAATGTATTCATGTCCATGCGAACAGGCAGATATCTCTGCTGGAATGGACACAGGTATAACATGAAACATCGAGATATTTTGGCTTTAAGAGAAGCCGCTGAGCTCTTCAGTTATGCAGAAACAAAACAAAACTCGACAGAGCATTTAAATGCTTGTATCTGTGGCTCTTACGCTGTTATGTAAACAGTAAAAAACCTGGAGGTAGGATACATGTGTGGAGAGCTGCCCCCAGCTAACGCTTCATGGCGTCCAGGACAAGTACAAACAGTACGCATTTAATTTATTCCACAGTAAGACTGGTTGTCGGCAAATAGAGAATGCCGAGTTGTTGACCAGCAACGATCGCAAACTTTGAAAAGTAACTTCTAACATGAGAATGTATACTTTTTTCATACAGGAAAAACCCTTGCACACACACACACACTCGCACGCACGCACAAACACATGCACACACACACATGCATACATCAGTGATTTTGCACAGCCAAACTGACTTAAAATACCCCCAGACATATGCAGGGATGATCACCTGTTGCTAGAAACTATTACTTTCAGGCATTTCAGTGTTTGGTTTGGACCTCAAACCAAACACTGAAACAAAATGTCATTATGATCATTTTTTGCTACTCATGAGTAGCAAAACAATATTCATTTAAAAATATGTTCTGTGTCCCAAGCAAAACAAAGGAATGTATTATTCACGCTCAAGTTCATTTAAAGGCAAGATTCAAATTTCAAGATTTCTCTAGCATTTTTAGCACGTGGTCTACCATAGCATATCTTTTTTAGATTGAGCAGGATTTAAATATGAAAAAAAAAAAAAAACTGGGATGGATGGATGAATGAGTGATGGACAAATGGTCGGTGGATTAACAAAAGTACGGCTAGATACTAGAGATCTTCAAAAGAATCTAATCGAGGATGAAGTCTTGAATTACAATTTTTTTCATATGCCATTATTCCACTTTTGTCTAAACTAAGAAAATATTTAGATCAAATTACATTTACAAACACCCAGAATAACAATCCAGTACATAGGAAAACAACTCATCCATCAATAATTTTTGGATTATTTTTGGATTTGCTGCAGTTTGAATGAATGTAACCTAATCTTCATGTCTAATTAAAGTGAAGATCATTAAAGCTAAAGATGGTAATAGGTTTGTTACTTTGAAAGGATTAAATGCAAGGAAGATTTTCTGTATGGTGCAATCAGAAGAGGACTTTGGTACTGGAAGGAAAGTTCTGCAATCCCCCATTTGCATGAACTTAGGATAATGGGAACAACTGACTCCTGAGGTTTGGCGACATGTTTTCTGTCCAGCACAGTGAATCTAAAAGAAGTCCAGGTATCCTACCAGCTTGTCAGGAGCTTTACAGACGGAGTGCCAAGAAGCTTGTCAGGGAGGTAATCAATTTCTTTCATGATGTTGGCCAGTCTAACGGGAAGCTCCTGTCGCAGGAACACAAAGGACGTCTTCTCACATGCATTAGCAGAGCCTGTGGTCACATGAGCGACATCAACAACAATTACAACATCACAACAAAGCAAACTCCTAAACGACACACTTGTACAAATGAATTATGTTTGTACAGATTATCTGGACGTCTCCTAGACAATCATGCAGTCTCTGCAGTTACCTGGGCATTCATTTTGCTAAATTACGACAATAAGTAACGCCAGTTGCGTGTTAGCAGTGTAAATGTATAGTGTGTGTCCATGGAGCATATAGCACCACATCAGCCAGGAGCACTTACCGAAGTCAATAAACTGCTTCATTGACAACGGGGAAGGCGAAAACTTGGAAAACCTCTCCACTTGTTTCGGTATCCCAGCTAACGAGCCGTTTTTCAACAAAAACTGGGCGAACCTCATTTTTTTTCCTCCCCTTCAGTGGACCCCAAATGCTAGCAGTGTATCAGGGGCAAGCCGTCCTTTCTGACTCCAGCACAATCCAGTTTAACGATTATTTTTTAGCTAACTGGGCAATAATTCGGCGTCACACCAGTGAAATCCTTCACATCATCCTTCCTAGGCCCGCTCATGAGCTCAGCAAGAGTGTTTTTCTCTGGCAGTTTCCTTCCATATTTGCGCCCTCTGAATTCAACTTCTAGCGTTGAGCAGCGGGGTATGTTGTTGTCTGCAAGGGGAAGACGTAAGACTGACGTTGAAACCAACCAATCAGCGCTTAGCTGTTCCTCATTGTGGGCGGAGCCCAGCGCCCCTTGGCTGGAACCGAACTGGATGAGCTGTACAATGATAGACCTCTTTATGATAGCATCACCTACCGACCAGCTATCAAAAATCCCTGTGTTTACAGTTTTGAGCCACTGCCATCATTTATTTTTGTGGCATCAAAGGGATGTTTCTGGCTGCACCCGGAGTTCAAATGAAATAATAAATTGGAAGCAGCCTGGTCTGTAATTAAGTAAACTGTTACATTATGCAAAACATTGTCTCAAGTTTACTTTTTTCTATCGTAAGGCATATTTTTAAAGCACTAATACTTTGCTCTGATATAATTATTATGGGGTACAAACAGTCTGTATTTATAAAGCTGTTTTGTTTAACACATTAGGGCATTATAAAGTTAGTTTTTTTGCACATGGGTGCATGTCAGATCATATCTCATGATAAATTTTATTTATTTCGATTCAGAAAGTAAAACTTATATGGACTCATTACATACAGAAGGATAAATAATCAACAGTTTCTGACATACAGCTAATGAAAACCCAAAATTCTGTTCCTCAGAAAATTAGACCACTGAAAACTGTTTTAAATACAGACATGTTATGTCATGGCTATAGCCAGCATAGACATGGTGAAGACTACTGACTTGATTGTGCAGGGAAAAATCACTTACAACGAAGGTAAGCTACAAAGTCCATTGTAAAACAGGTAAACTGTTTACAGAGTGACACACCCAAGCATATTGAAAGTTGAGTAACAGGAAAAAAAAGTGTGTTGAAAAAATTTGCGCAAATAATAGAGTTATCTTCAACTTTGAGAGGATTGTGACACAAAGTCCACTCCAAGAGTCGGGGGGAGATTCAACAGCAGCAGCAGCAGGAGTTACAACATAAGGAAGATCCAGGATATATTCTATATGTCTAAATTAAAGCAAATGAAAATTTATATTTAATCCAAAAAAGAGGTGAGAACTCCATTGTTTTTTAGAAAACCTGCTTGATCTGAATGACTTCTTAAAATGAAAGGAAATCTGAAAAATAGCATGCACCAAAATAGAGAAAACTGTTTTCACAGTGGTACGAGCAACGTTCCTTCTGGTCAGGACATTTCATGCTTCACAAGAAGCATGAAGTAAATAAAACAAAAGATGTTTCCTTGCAGTACTCTCAAGAAAACATCGTAGGCTCTTCCATCTTCAGCGATTGTACGGCAATATGATAATAGTTATAAGACACAAACAAAACATGTGTAAGTTAAGTGTTGTCATTTTGAGCTTGCGGTCCCAAGAGTTCCAGTTCTCTGTCCTTGCAGTGCATATTGGTCTTAAAACTTTCGAAGTACATCAGCAAACTGTTTTGATTTTCTGAAGCAGAAAAGTATATTTTTACATATATAGTAGTACCCAAGATATTATCTCAAAATATTATCTCATCATATTTGCAAAGAACTCCATCTTACACGTTTTGTGTCATATTTATTATTTTAAGTAAGCAAATAAATAAATAAATAAATAAATAAATAAATAAATAAATAAATAAATAAAAAAAAGGGCAGCTACATCTCCCCAGTGTTGTAATGGCTCTTCTTCAGGCGGCCTCAAGATGGCGGCGTTGCTAGTGACAGCGCGTCCCCAAGATGAGGAGGAGGAGGGATTTCCTCTCTTCCTCTTCAACATCACTCCACCTCTTCGCTCCTTCCCGAGGATGCATCGGCGTGCTGTGCACCTGCTTCCAGCCTCGTTTCAGTACAATAACCCATTTTAACTTACTCGTTTACTGGGAACCAAACGAAGCATCCTCTGGTACCAGAGAGGCCTTGATACAAAGAGACTGGAAGCAACCTAACAGAGGATGTGTTGATTTTTTTATTTATTTATTTATTTTAGATCGAGATTCAGCAGTGAGACAGCATCTTTGCCGGTGACACATCATTAGCCCCACAAGTGGATAAGGTATGACACTATAATACGGCCGTATATGCGACATATTGAAGCTTTTGTTTATCATTTTCAGCGTTGGAAGTTGTTGTTTTTTTGTCGACGTCACTATAAATGCTCTCATATTTACAGGTTTGTGCGAATGTGCACTAATTTCTAGCTAACAGCGTTCAGTGACAAAGCACACAAATGGTTTCATATTCTTTCATATTGTCTCAGTGTATTGTGTAATTCATAGTACTGCCGTGTAACAAATATAGTTACATTTATGCCAACATTCTTTGATACATTTCTACTTATTTCTATTAAATGTTTTTGCATTGAGCTCCTAATGTCAGGTTTTTGACATTAGGATAAGGTTATGGTTCCACTTGATGCATCTTCGTGGACTAAGCTCTGTTTAAATATTTGGCTTGATTTTTTTGTTGTTGTTATTGTTCTGATACATTTTAATCAATCCTCTCAGTTTTCTGGGGGGTAGGGGGCTTGTAAGGACAAGTGTCTGACACACCCAGCTGTGAACAGTTAGACTTGGTTTCTGAAGAGAAGCTCTTCTTCTGTGGTGTGTCATTTATTAGGAGGCGACATATAAAGCAACTGCATACTGTTTCAGTGCCATTTGTGGTTCATTGATCCTCAAAGCCCTCCAGGACACCATGTCGGACAAAAGTGACCTGAAGGCAGAGCTGGAGCGCAAAAAGCAGCGCCTCGCCCAGATCAGGGAGGAGAAGAAAAGGAAGGAGGAGGAGAGGAAGAAGAAAGAGGTAAAGAAAAACAGTACATGAATTTATGTTATGCTTTTTGTCAGGCTGGAGCAACATGAAAAACGGCAGGAGCCGGTGAAGCTGTGAAAAATGTATACCGTAAATCTTTGAAAAAAAAACAAAAAACAAAAACCCTCTGAGTTCTCCCTCTATGTGTTTCCCTGGGTGGAGAAGTCGGACAGCCAGCAGAAAACAGAGGTGACGCCAGAAGATTCAGACTTGGACCGCAAGCGCAGGGAGACCGAGGCCCTGCTACAGAGTATCGGCATCTCCCCCGAACCTCCTCTAGGTACGTGGTATTCTGTTTTACAAACAAAACATTTATAAACAATCCTTCGTTTAACCCTTTCATACATAGCGGTCACTACAGTGGACAGCTATCTAAAAGCCATTTTCTTGTGCTTCTTGTGGATTTTTATGCTATAAATGCACACAGACCACTGAAGTGGACACTAATGCATCATAAAATACACTATAAACTGCTGGTCATCAGCTGCAAATGCAAGAAATTATTTTTGTTAAATCCAATATGGCCGACAGACAAAAAAAGCCACGCCAACCGACCCGGTCCCTCCTTCTACTGTAGACGACTCTTACAGGTAAAAAAAAATATTATAACATCAGACAACCCCTAAAGAACAATACTACTGATGTATTTTTCAAATAGTAACTTTGTATTTGGAGACAATTACAATTGATCACCTAAATAAAATAAAATAAAATAAAATAAAAAAAATTCTTTACAAAATTTTTTTCCTACCTGTTTTTATGCCTTAAGAAAATCAAACAAAATTTGGAAAAAAAAAATCCTGACACAAAGGATCATAATTCATGCATGAAACCAAATCTCATTCTCACTGTTAAAAACGAGGCTTTGAATCCTCCCAGAAGTGTCCATCAGCTCCTTAAAGAGTGCTGTTCTCTAGTGGTCCAGGATTGTAACAACACCTTGAACTCCTCTAAAGTGGGTCGCTATTTAAAAAAAAAAAAATAAATTAGCTCTAGTTATTTATAAGTCGTGTGAAACAACAGATTGATGAGAAGCAAAGCAAAAATCCTGCACTGCACCTGGGCCTCTGTTCGCGTTATTTGCTATATGTTTTTGCTCTGACAAAATCCTGTGCTGTGTCTTATACAAGCTTTAAAAACAAGATGGCTTTTGTTACATTTTCCTTTCTCCAGTTCCTACACCCGTGTCCCCCTCTAAATCGGTGAGCACTCCCAGTGAGACGGGAAGTCAAGATTCAGCTGAGGGAGGGGCAGCAGGCAGGTAGGCAAACGTTTCCCACCCAGAGTTCAAAGCCAGATGTTCTTCTTTGTCATTTTAAAAATGAATATAGTGAACGGCATGTGTAGGAACAATGTTTTTGATGCTTTTGTAAGAGATAGGAGACTTAAGGACTGCTGTTTGAAGTGCAAAGGCTTCATAAAAGACATTTTATCTAAAAATGGCAATCACTTCAATAAGGCCTTGACGGTTCACAGAAATATTTCTGTTTTTTTTTTGTTTTTTTTCTTGATATTGGCATAACAGATTTAGGTAAGGATGGCTCCACCAACGGTGAGGTTTCTTCATTGTGTATAAATGTGATATTGGTGTCTTTTGTTTTTTTTTTTTTTTGTTATCACAGTACTTTGTGTTTTGCTGACCACTGTCTAGTCTTTTGTACATCTAAGACGTTTGCTTTTGTGGAAAGTCTCAAAAGAGAAGTCACAGAGACAGACTAGCAGACACAGTTCCCCCACAAAACTGTTCATTAACAAGACTTTTGGTTAAGACGCTGTAAATCTTTGAGAAAGCAACATTTATCCAATTTTTAAAAAGCAATCTTTGCTTTTATTATGCCTCACTGGGCCTGAGTGTTTTTGTTTTCTTTCATATAAAGGCAACACAAAATTCAGTGAGATGTGATTTAAAGTTACGTGTCATGTATGCTCCAGGCACTGCAGCATGTTATGTATGTTAATTGCAGAGAAGTGGTGCGGGACGTCAGAGTGTTCTGGTGAAGAAAAAAAAGAAAAAAGTCTGGTCATCAAGTGCTTTCCATTTGCTTACTGTGAGGTCAATGTGTGAGTGACGCCTTCGGATTAGTGATTCATCGATCGGTGTGGCCAGCGGTGGTGTTGGGGGTTGAAGAAGTAGAGAAAGTTAAGCTTTAAGTTTCCATGAGAACAAAATGCTCATTTTGCTAAGTCGTTCATTCGTGTCAGTTTCTATCAATTTGGTGAAGACGACTTCCCCCCTCCAATTCCACCTTGGATGACGACATGCCAATTTGAGCTTCTCCATTTGTGGTTGTGTATGTGTGTGTGTGTGTGTGTGTGTGTCCTTCATAGGTCAGGTTTCTCTAAAAACAAGCCCCAGGCACAGAGCTCAAGGTAAGCATTTTCATGTCAAACCCAGGAAACCCCTTCCTTAACTTTCTGTGGCTGAGGTCCGACTCAGAACAGAAAGGCTTCCACAGTGTTGTCTTTCGACTTGATTTAAAAGACCAACAGAGTGCTGTGTGTCCCGCCCTTCTCCTCCCCGCTCCTCTCTTGTCCTGTCATAAGCCCTGAAACGTCTCCTCTCTCACATGGGCCGAGCCGCAGAGGTCATTTCAGTTTCCGCAGAGGTGACAGTGCTGCTGAAAGTTGTCACCTGTGCCACAGTTAAAAACAGCCAGCCCGTCAAGCCGAAGGAATCCCATTGATTGGCACTCTTTGTTTCAGAGCTGTGTGACACATGCTGAATGTGTGACGGGTCTGTTTTCTGTTCAGAAATGTATCATCAGGAGGTCTGGTGTGTTATCCTTTTACAGCTGGTGGGTTTCAGTTGAGAAACGCTTTGATTTTCCCCATAACTGATTGGTTGTGTTGCCAAAGCAGCAGAGGAATGCAGCCAGTGAGCTCAGCACTTTTCACTCACTGTTTGTCAAATTCGTTGATTGTGCAAGGCATTTTCAATGCCTCATTTAGCTTTTTATTATTTGTCCATGCTGGAATAATTTACTCTATTACATCCAATGCCTTGCAAAATCCTTCAAAGCCCTTTAACTTTTTTACATTTTCAAGTTGCTGCTGCAAAACTTAATATATCTTTTTTTTGGGGAGGGGGGGTTATTTGCCAGACTGGGGGTCTGCAACCTGTAGCTCCATAGCCGCAAGCAGCTCTTTGGACTTTCCACTTTAAAATCTTAGCTAAATATTATAACGAACTAACTAATGTTTTTAAATGTTTATATATTAACAAATGCATGTTTTAGTACGTTTTCCAGTTTTTTTGTCATAAAAAATTGCATTAAACAACATTAAAATTAACATTTATAGTAATTACATCTATTTTTACCGTCATTCGATTTGAAACTATGTTTCTTATTTATATAGTTCAATCAATATCCTATAGAAGAAAATATATTCATCCTATTTTTGTAAAGTTTTAATTTGTTTTAAAATATAAAAATATAAATAAAATTGGGGTTCTTTAAAAATAACAGCAACACACTTCCTACAGTAAGTGTTTCTTCAATTTTTTCCCCAAAAACTTTATTTAACATTTGGGACTCTGAAAGAGTTTTACTTAGCCAGACTGTGAGCAAAAAAAAATGGCTCTTTGGGTTTAAGGTCACAGACTCCACTGCATTCCTCTGGACTCTCAATCCTTACAGTAAACATGATGGTGATGGCAGCATGTTTTTCTGTCAAAGAGGATGGGAAGACAGATGAACCCAAATGAATCCAAATGCATGCCATGCTTTATAGGTTTTACCAGTACAAAAAAAGGGGAAAAACATGTTTTTCATTCACACTTATACACTGTTTTTGTGTTGGTCTATCAATATGATCCTAACAAAAATATTTTTTGGTTGTAACATGAAAAAAGTTAAAACGTTTTAAGGGTGGACATGTTTCTGCAAGGTGCTGGTCATTTTTTTTTTTTTTGCTTTTGCAGACTTTGCTGTTATATGTTTAAAAAGAAACATTTTTTAAAAAAAGAAAATGCAGGAGAGAAAAGTGCAAGCTCTTAATAAGTGTGTGTGCTCTCATTTATGTGGGAATTAGAGAAAAAAGGTGGACATAAATATCTCCAAAACTAAAAGTTATTTTTTTGTGTCCATTTAAATGAAAATAACTTAGATTAAATAAATTTAGATTAAATATTCAAATTTTATGGATTTTCTGAATTTTAATTTGTTCTTCCTTTTAAATCAAAGAAAAACCTCACAGCATAAAAGCAGAGATCTTCAATGATGCATAATGAAAGACAGTACAATGTCTCATTACAGGAGACATTTTACTCCAACATGCAGTCTATGTGTGTGTACATGTGGTGTGTTTGTAGGTCCTTCATAAATCTGCCCTGGTGACTGCAAGATGTTTGTAACCATTCGTGTTTTCTCTTGCTCCCTCTGTTGGTGACATTAGGACACTGCAATGGGACACAGACCCCTCTGTGCTGCAGCTGCAGGCTGATTCTGAGCTCGGGTATATCTTTCTCATCTCACTCTTTAAAAAAAACAAAAAAACAAATAGATTAGAAATTGACACAAGGCAGTTTGGGATTTATTTACAATATAATTACAGTCATTAAAATGATTTTTGCTCTCATGCAGGCGCAAGATGCAGAGGCTCGGGGCCTCTAAGATCACACAGGTTGACTTCCTTCCCAAAGAGGTGGTCTCTTACAGCAAGGAGACACAAACACCTGTCAACAGCCACCTCTCTGAAGGTATTTATTTATATATGTTCTGAAATATCAATTCCATATTCAGTAAAACGTCTTCACTAAGAAACTAAGCTACTGATTAGGTTTATGCTCTTGACTTTTGCTTCTAAGAAGAATAAGGCATCTCTAGGATGGTTTTTAAATAATGTCTACATATCATACATACGTAAATATATACACTTGTACATGTACCTTAGCATATGTCAGATGAAGTCTCTTGATATACTAATTGCACGTCTTAAACAGAAATTTGCTGTTAAGTGCAAACGCCGCTGCGATTTTATTTGGAGTTGATGCCAGTAAAAAAAAATAGCAGTTTTCCTGTTTTGAGTGCATGGTCTGAGTCTGTAGAGAGCACGAGACCACATGTGCATCCATGCGAAAATGTGCATATTTGGGTGCCTGCGAGTGGGCGTTTGCATGTGTGCAGAGCTGCGGCTACTAAACACATCCATATGGCCAAAATCTGAGCTTTGCTCCCGCGTCGGAACAGGAAGAACATCCGTGATTTTAGGCGTAAAGGTTTGAAGCGTTTTTTTTTTTTTTTGTCTGGACCTAAACTGGTATTTTGGATCGAGGACGGTTGGAGTTGCTCCATGCAATTAGATGTTTTGTTTTCTCTGCCAGTGGTTAATGCTGATATTTTGCGTGGAAATGTTCCCTTGATGTGCTGGAAGGCCAATAGAAAGATTTCTTCTCAAATCTGCTCACACACACATATCCACACACTCACACAAACACACGCACACACACACACACACACACATATACACACACACACTCTCTCCCTATCGTTTTCTCTATCTCCCCTTCTCTCGCTGCCAACACAGCTGGCAGCCATGTGACTGTAAAGGGTTGTACTTCCTGCTTCCTGTCATTATAATAGATGGTCTGCTGTTGATTCCTCTGCCCCCCCCACCTCCACCCCTTTAACCGGCAACCACCGAGCACATACACACGTCTGTCCTGATCTGCATCCTAATGGCCTGCTGCAGCTCCCCTCATTTCCTCGGCAGCCCCAGGAATAGATCACATATTCAACAAGTGCACGTGCGCCGACTCATGCTTACACACGTGCTAACGTATATTACCCAGCGGAATCACAATCCGTCGCTCTCGGTCACGTTTGCTTACACATACGAGGGCTTGACAAACAAACAATACCTGACGCTTTGATGCAGTCTAACAAGCGGGTTTATCTGAGTCAGGTAGTCGGGGCTGGCGTAAAAACAAACCCGCCTGCAGCGACGTTTTGTGTCTTTTTTTATTTAGATGCATTTGTTCTCGGTCTCCGTGAGGGTTCAGAAGGTCTGAGTGTGTCTGTGTGCATGTAAGCCTGCATGCATGAGAACATCTGGGAACCAGAGCAGAGTTATGGTGGTCTTCTGGGAGGTGACCCTGGTCTCAGGAGCCCCTTTCTTTTGCAGACTACCACAAAGCTTGTGTGTCTAGAGGAAAAGGGAAAAGAAAAGAAAAAAAAAGAGAGACGGTAGCACCTGCCTGCCTGCTTCTGTGGCTGTTTGTTTGTTCAGGTCTGTTCCCTTTTTTTGGAGGGATCATGAACCCAGCTTACGAAACAAATCTTGGCTTATGGTTACAGATGGATTTTTTTTGTGTGCTTGAGCTACAAATTTTAGCTTGTCCCTCAGGTGGGTTGCATTTCAGATTGCGATATTGTGCGGATATAAGATCTTTAGGTTTTTATGCTTGACTGATCCTGATCAGTGACGTTAGCGCTTTCTGATCACACACGTCGTGCCACAGTTCGTACACCAACCTTCATTCACTTACATATATTGTCCTCCTCCCTGTGTTTTTCCTGACCGTTGGTCACAGTCTGCTTGGAATAACTGAAGACCATTGATCTGGAAGGCTAAAGTCTGGCATGTTGCTGTTAAGCCAGATTTCTGTTAGACAAAGAATGGCACAGTTCTTCATCTCTGCAGAAACTCTTAACCTCAGATCTAAGAAATCCACTTTCTTACCCAGTGAGCGGACATTGGCCAGAAAGAGAGTCAGAATTGGTGGCTTCCTCGGCATCAGCTGGGTCAACACGCCCACACGTTTCCCCTTCTTCTGTTTTCGGGAACGTTTCCTTTTGACAGTTGGTCCTCGCACCCAGTGG